>NW_009213497.1:0-33922 GCF_000690835.1 Fulmarus glacialis | reverse complement strand
TCGGGGACCTCCCCAGTTAACCAGGACTGCTGGTAAATGATGGAGAGTGGCTTGGCAAGCTCCTCCGCCAGCTCCCTCAGTACCCTCGAGTGGATCCCATCCGGCCCCACAGACTTGTCAGCATCCAGGTGGCGTAGCAGGTTGTTAACTCTTGGATTATGGGGAGTTCATCCTGCTCACCTCCAGCTCAGAGGGCTGAATACCCTGACGATAACTGGTTTGACTATTAAAGACTGAGGCAAAGAAGGCATTAAGTACCTCAGCCTTTTCCTCGTCCTTAGTGGCAATGTTCCCCCCCCATCTAATAAAGGATGGAGATTCTCCTTGGCTCTCTTTTTGTTGTTAACATATTTGTAAAAACATTTTTTCTTGTCTCTTACAACAGTGGCCAGATTGCTTTCTAGCTGGGCTTTTGCCTTTCTAATTTCCTCTCTGCATGACCTAACGAGATCGCTGCACTCTTCCTGAGTTGCCAAAACAAAAATGCTCTTGGTCTTTCAGAGAACCCATCAGCGTCTTTCAGAGCACCCATCATCCGTGGAGAGTACACTGAAGAATAGGATAGACTTTTAGCAACTATATGCAATTAGCTCAGAAATGTCTGCTGCACACATGCAGCAATTGTAAACCATAATTTACTTTTTGTACATGAAGAACTATGGAAGCTGTTGAAAGTTGCCTTAGCCACTCATCCTAGCAGAAGAAGGTAAGTGAGCACCCTTTCTTGTTTACATAAAACACAAGAGTTTTCCAGCAGAGTCTGCTTCTTCCCTCTGTGAAGAAAAGAGCAGCAAATAAAGTCCTCTTAGGCCTGGACATAAACTAAAGTGCTGCAATCCTCTTAAAGCAATGGTTGAGAATCACCATGACTCCAGGAACATAAACATTCATGTATTGTGAAAAGATATTATTTCACAAGGTTGCAGTTATTAGCTTGGTTTTCAAAAACAGAGTAGCTGCATCAGCACCTGGGCTTTTGACAACCTTCTGGAACCCAAACTGCACAGTGTACAAGTGTGTCCCACCACCACCAAGGGTATAATTTTTTTCATTACTGGTTAGATCAATGTCAATATTAATAAGTTTCTGTTGGGTGATAAATGGTAGTAACGTTTTCATGAGAGAGGTCCTAGTTCAGACACAGACCAGGTAGTAAGTTAGTCTTGCTGGTCTGTGTAAATGAATTAGGCTTTTATAAAGGTTTCTGCAAAGGCTTAATGGCATAAAGCATCACCATAAAGTTCAGATATGGTCTTACAAGATTTTACCTGAAAACATCTAGCTGAAGGAATTTCAGATCCCTCATTCATATTCTGGGGTTGACCCTGTATTCACACCCTACTTCCCCTCATTTAGGCTCAAAAGCACATTCTTCAAGTTCAGGAAAATCTTTCACAGAGAGTGTTGCTAGTTACACAAACTGTTGATAAAGATATTCCAGTATTCTGTGCATGCACAGTATCAGCAAACACAGAAAACTCAAAAGAGAATCTTAAGGGCTGTTGAGACTGAGGTATCCAACAACAGAACTCCTGCAAAATAATGATTCATTTAAATTCAACAGGAATCCCTCCGATAGCCATTCAAGCCTACAATAACATCCTACGCTGTGCAGTGCACTGAACAGTTGTTTTCTCTATGAAGATACTTAGTTCAAGTCTTTGAGGAAGAGACAGTTGTTTTATTATAAAGTCATACAGTTCATAGCTTATCCACTCAAGTCAATCCCCTGACATTAATGCAACAAAAACACAATGCAAAGCACTTAAACAGATTACCTAGGCAGCAGCTCTACTAAAATTCCTCTACAAAAGCTGGTACCTTTGGCATATTTGACAGAGTGGAAAGTTTCTCATCTCTTTTGATCTTGATTAAAAATGTAGCTTTAAATGCTGGTTCATCAAAGCACGGAAACGCAGACCTTGCTGCCAGAGGTTCAAACTGAGTTGCCGCAAACCACCTAATGGGAAGAGAAGAGCAAATTAAGAATTATGAAAAGGATAAATGTCAGTTTATTTATGATAGAACGGTCATTTTTCCCCAAACTCTGTAAGAGCTTGTTATGGGAGAAGCTTTCTGAATGGTAGATGACAGGGTTGGTCCAGTCAGAATAAATGTTTCATTAACAAGTTTTTTATTTGAGGACTAATTTGCTGGTTGTTTTCTTCTTTCTTACAAAAAAGAATACACCTGTAATAACCCAATTACAGAACAATCATCAAAATATAAGCCAGCCAGTTTCCAGTGAGAGGGAACAAAAAGGAGATTAAAAAATTAAATTAGTGAGCATGCCCACTAAATGAAAGTTTTGAAACCTCAGCAGCGGATGGGACTACAAGGAAGCTTCTTCATCTAATTGTCATGCCTCCTCCTGCAGATGGTCCCACAGTTCATCTAACTGATGCCTGCTCCCCTTGCTGGCTAGTAGATGGACTCTGTGTAAGTTCATGCACTGTCTTGTCTCTAATCCAGTCATATGACAGGAGAACTTCTCAGAAGTCTACATTCCTTCTCCAGTATTTTGATACTAACTAGATGCAGAATTTACTGCTTTTCCTATAGAGCATCTCTGACTTGTATTCTGCTCCTGCAAGACAGCCCTGGGAGCTCAACAAGAAGTTTGCAAATTTAAGTTTTTTATTTACTGGAGCTAAACAGTGGCGAGAACAGCTGTTCACGTTGCTTTTGCCTTTTGTTTTGTGGGGGGTTTTTTTGTGGGTTTTTTTTTTTTTTTAAACTTACTGCCAAGCTACCTACAAGTTTTTGGGGTTTTTCTTTTCTTCTGCACCATGACTCCAACATTTTTCGACCTACAAATTTTCTGAGGAGGCACACTGCTTACAATTCATAAGATTAATCTCTATGCCTGCTTTCAACTTCTTACTCTTCTCTTCCTGCTCACCGACAATCTTGAGGTTGATGCAGTAAGTGCCTTTTTCTTTTTTTCCATTACCCCAAGATTTTACAGAAGAAAAACAAACAATAAAGAACCATTCTGCATAAAAATGTAAGTAAGGCCCAACATTTTTTTTTTTAAATTTGCATCTGGCGACAGTGAGCTATTTTGCCATTTGATAATTTTACTGTTTTTGGTGGCAATATAAAAAATCTTCAAAAGAAAAGAAAACTAAACTAGAAGAAAAGACATTTTCTTGCAAAAGCAGCTTGACAGCTTGAGTTTTATACAGAAAATGCAGTAACAACAGAGGTTGTCAAAGTAGCCTGCATTTGTAAAACCACTGACATTAAACATACAGAGACAAAGCCCCTAGAAATAGATGAGGCAGGCAAGGCAATGGAAAGGAAGATATCAGCAAAGAGTTATCTGAAAAGGATTTACTGGAAAGCATACAAGTTAAAGCATGTGCTACATCCTGTCCCTGAACAAAAGCACGTAGCACTGAACTGAAGGGGGACAAAAACTCAAGAACTTACTGACAGATCATCTTTTTCCTCTGTGAACACTTACACTTTGTCTTTCTACTACAGTACGTACAAGGAGAAAACAAAGCTTCAGCTACATCAGAATAGGAAAAACCATGGAAATTCAAAAAGAGGCTAATCATTCAAGTGATTTTTGCCTTCTACACTTACTGTATTCTTACTCCCACTTACTTCAAGGTAATGCATGTCTTTAAGGTTTGTGATAAGCTACTTAGGTCTGTTTCATTTCATCTTGTGATTATGTTCGTCTGATGCAATCTATACTCCTTGTGATTCTTTATTATCCAATGCATTCCGCAACACAGAGACAACTTCTGGCATTTTTGTTATAATGACAGAATTCTGAAGCCTATCAGCGGTTTTCCAAGTGGCAACAGATTCTCTCTAACGATCATGCATACACTATAATGTTTTTGTATATGCTCAGGTACAGCCCTTTCATAAGAGGCTTATCAAGCAGCACTTTACCTGGGGGATCTGAACAGTCATCTACATTTGCACCTCAGTAAACACACCCACGTTCACTGGAGATGCAGGCAAACTGAAACAGATCAGCAATCCTTTAACTCAAATTTATTTCTTAAAATTCTTGATCTCTTAAAGAAAGCCCCTTAGACTACCTCACGTGAGGACCAACAGGAACACATAGGAGTAAAGAGAAGAGAGCTCCTGCCTTATCTCTGTTGCTGACCAGTTCAAGAACCCACTTAATGTTCCACAGTTCATCTGAATGCACCAGATTTTGCATATATTTGAAAACAAATGTGGCAGCCAACTTATTTTCTTGTACAATTCAGTGCTGTCATAGACCCACTAGGATCTAGATAAAGGGAGTTTTAAAGGCAAACTGTAAGTAAACTTTAGAAAAATAAACAAGTTTTGGTTTAAATGTCTGTTGTTAATACTTAGAGAGGCCTGCTGAATCTGCAACAAAATATCCTGGGTTTTTGTTTAGAGAATAGAATAGAAATATATCTTTCTTATGTTATGCAGCTTCCTAACAGTCTATGAAATCATCTTTACACTGAGTACCTTGTTTTGTTTATTTTTTTAAAGATGAGCTATCATTGAGGGACTTAAATAATTGAAACATCAGCAGCGTATAGTTATCATATCTCACTGGAGAGAGAAAAATTATAAACAAATTTGCCACACTTATGTTTTATTCTTCAAGGAGTCTCACTGAAAAAGTTTGCAACAGGTCAATGAAGGGTCTTGTTTTAAGTAACTGAAAATAAACACAATCTCAGTGTGATCCTCTTCCCAGGGAATTATTTCAAGTCTATATTGTCAATTTGTAAAAGGTTGGGTTGGTGGTGCTAATTTTAAGTTCTGCCTTCCCCATTCAGGAGACGAAATCTACTTACTAATATTTTGGGAATTTCTGTACAAACTCTCTGTTGTTGCAAAGATTTGTAACACTGATAACATTGTTTTTTCTTGCTTTTTCCTTTACATTCCATTTAACCTTTTTTTTTTAAAGCTTTAGATCTTATCATTTGTTAGAACAAGCTGGGAAGTGTTTTATGTCTTTATTTAGCATTTGTTTTGTGGGCCCTTCAAAACTACTTTCCTGTCAGCTGGTCCTGGACTGACCCACACTGCTCTTTCCGTCTTTTGTTTATTGCACCGCTCTGTTTCTAGAAAAACTCCATGGATAATTACGTGCCAACAAAGGCATGACCAGTGTAAGGCTCATTTGAAGTGGGTGGTGGTGGTGGGTGGTGATTTCTTTAATCTTCTTGGTAAAAAGCACTGATTTACCCTTTTTAAAAACAAGTATGATGTTTCTTTTTTCTCCAGTCACTGGGGACTTCACCCGACTGCCATGACTTTTCAAATATTGATTGAGAGCGGCTTGGCAACTACATCTCCCAGTTCCCTTAGGATTGTGGGTTGCATCTCATTGGGTCCTATGAACTTGTGTATGTTCAGGTTCCTCAGATGGTCTCGGACCTGATCTTCTCCTACGACGGTACTTTGTACTGCCAGTCCCTGCCTTGAGACTCAGGGACTCGAGAGATGCGCGAAGAATTTCCAAAGAGAGACACTAAAAATTAAACAAACACAAAGCCACGCTATAGCTACCTACAACCACTATACTGCACTACATTTTTAACTGATGGAGAGGCTGTCCTGACTTAATGAACTCATCCATGAATGACATTTTTCAGGTAGATTAATCAGGAGATTAAAGATCAATTTTGCTCAACAGGAATCAGTTGTATGAAACATCTAATAGAAAAAGCAACCCTGGTTATTTCTATTATCAAAGCACAATCTAGAAGTGACAGAAAAGAGAAGCTGCATTTGTGGGCATACCTTTGCTTAGAATTCTCATCCTTGTAAGAAATTTTGTAAAACCCGTAATAGGTATCTGATAAATTAGATGAATATTCTATGTTGACAGTATAATTCTGTCCTACAAGGAGAGCCTCAGGAGCCATGACTGCAATCTGGTCATGCAATGGATATTCCAGGAATTCAACTGGCTTTGCTTGATCTGCTGAAGTAATGGTTGCCTTGGTGATATTAAGTCCTGAGCTGTGAAGTACGATCTTCCAAGTTACCTGGACAATGTTAACCACTATCTTTACAGAGCCTGCAAATTTCAGAGTAGTTAGGTTTGGCTGCAAGACAAGATCATAATGCAGTGGTACAACAGCAGCAGGAAGTCTAATTTTTGCCCATGGAAATAGTTTTCCATTGGTTGCCAAAGGGTATATTAGTTCCATTGTATGTTTTTTTTTATGGCAGCCTTCTTTGGTAAAGGTACATTTGGGAAGAAGATAAATTGCCATTATTAATGAAACTGCAATCACAAGAACAACTGTGCAAACCACCATGGTCCTCGTAGAGGGCACCGAACATGATCCATTTGGATTTTGTCTATAGACAGACATGTTATTCCGGAGACCCGAGCTTCTGTTCATGAAGGACATCCCCAGCAACTTTGCTGATGACTCATAATCCTCTTCATCATCGTCCATTTCATGCTCTCCAAGGCCACGCACCAAGAGCCGGGAGCTCCTTGGTTCATACTCCACTTCATCAGGCTCCAGGGGATGTAAACAAGGCTCTTTTGCCAAGTCAACCACATCGGGCTCTTCTTCAAACATACTGTTTTCAATCATATTCCTGGGTAACTGAATTCGATCTGAAAAAGAAAAGACCATATGTTACATGATAAACAAAAAGCATGATTATAATACCCCAAAGATAGCTTACTGAATTACAGAATGGGAAACACTTTTACAGCATATACGATCAAGAGCTCTTCAATTTTCTCTCTCAGGTTTGTTTTCAGAAAACATTTCTGAGCTTTTCTGCCTACTGTAATTTTTCGTTCAGTATCTTCAAAAGGATGCTTCCGTTGCGCGTACTCAATCATGTGTCTTGCACCATAATTGGGGATCAGATATATCACTGCATAGCACTCCCAGTTCACTGATGTCAGTGTCTTGGCTACATTTCCTCTACCCCAGTAAACTATATTTGTATTCAAATAAATTAGTTAAGAAGGAATATTCTTTATGTTGCAGGGTAAAGCACAGGCAGACAATACAGTTCTAGAGGTGTTTCTGAATATGCTACTTACTGAGTTCCTTAATAGGAGAGAAAAACTGCCAATGTGCTAGCAGCTACACAAACAAAATATCCATTCGACATTTTTAAACTTCATTCCCCGCCCCCCCCCAAAAAAGATAAAAAATATTTCTCACATAAAAATGGCAGTATAAAAATTACTGTTCCAACTCACATCTTCATTTAAGATCTAGCTCATACAACCCTTGAAACAATCCATACAGGTCAGAAGTTAAATCAGTGCCAATCAGACTGTGTGTCTCCATAAAATTTGTCCTTAATAGATAACAGATCACTGAACATAAAAGAAGAATTGAAATTCATACCAAATTTTAAAAGCATATTCTCATATTCTACATGCAGTTATATTTTAATCAAACTTCTGGTCATGTCTATAACTGTTTATGTAAAAGGTTATCTTTCAGCTAACCTACTCAGTGGAAAGTGGAAAAAATTAAAAACGCTGTTGAAAAGAAGTATATACAGGGAATGGGACATGGACACCCAAAAGTAGCTAACTGAGGAGCAAAGAACTTTTTTTCATACTGTATTTAATCCAAAGCACTATAAACAACATAGAAATGATGTTGATTGGCTTTTGTTAGGACATCCCATAGTTGTCTAGAGAACAAACCAACTCAAATGGAAAAGCCATCTATATGATTTCTCTCCCAAAAAGCCCAAGAAATGCCATTACCAACTTTTTAGGGCCTTGAAATTAGTTAATTTGAATTAGTCCCCTGTCACAGCTTCTACTTAAGGGACTAGACGAAACTTTCGTCCAGCTGCAAGGCTTCAGAAATGAAACTAATCTCTTTCAGACATGAAGATCTACTGCTAACTGAACAATAATCACGTCACCCTCTATCCTCCACATTCTATGTTTTCAGAACAAGAAAGATAAATTTTTCTTTGGATCTAATTATACTGAAAAGTAGGTTGACTTTTATTAATTTCTGACAAGAATGTACATTTTGCCAATCTATATACTGCCTAGAATATCAGTGTTCCTATAATACATTGCTGATTGTATCTATATTGCTAAGCTTGCATCCAATAATTGAGGATAATATTACGCAGAAATAAATTACACAAATAATTTCAGGAATATAACCATATATAGTTGTTTGATAGGACTTAAAATGTTGAAAAAGGCTAATGAAAGATATTGGGAGGGCAAAGATTTGGTGGTTTGGCAGTAGCCTTTTTTTTTTTTTTTTTTTTTTTTTTTTACAGTCAGGTTTCTATATGGCTGAAATTCTCGAAGGTGAAAATAAAACATTTTAAAGAAAAGATGGCAAGAATATTTGCAAACCACATATACCAAACTCCTCAACATTTACTCTAAAATGTGTCAAGGCCACAAACTCAGAAAACTATAGTGCCAGTAGCCATAACACCGAAAAGGACAGAGCAAGAATTCTTATTCTAGCCCACATTCTACCATGCTTTTCTCTTTGTGTGATATCTGCGTATTAAACCTCTAATAATACTTGCCTGCCACTTATTTCAGAGTTAGACTGACAGACTATTCAGATACCTTCAAACCAAATAATAGCTTCATGAAACAGCACCTTGCATCTCAAACAAAAAACTACTGCATTACTTTAAAAAAGATCAACCTTGGACATTTCTTTGCAAAGACCTTAAAATAAGAAAAAAGAAAATAAAAAATCCTATCCCACAAAAGTCAGTAAGAGGAAGGTGCACTGGTCAATCTGAACAAGCAATATGGAGATCCATGAAAGCAGGGAGTTTGCTGGAATTTCGATCTACCTGCTCACCCTTTGTTCCATTGCAAACATGCTGCTCTGACTAGGAATAGGATCATAGGGTCACAGGATACCTGAGGTTGGAAGTGACTTCAGGAGGTCATCTCCTTCAACCTCCAGGCAAAAGCAGCTTCTAAAAGTTTCTGTCCTTATGGCATTTCCCAGTACAGTGCTCATGTTCCAGCCTTCAGGCTGCGTTTGCAGTGCAGTGGTCCAGCACTATGGTCTCTCTCTACATGAGAGCATGTGCACTCATATTATCAGATTGGAGTCCTCACAGAGTAAAGAAAGAGGATAGAAAGCTAAGTTACAAGTGAAAACACACAGACAAACCAGTGGAGAAAAAAAGAGTGGAAAGACAAAGTATCGTGCAACGGAAGCTCTTTTACAATTCCTCTACCCAAACATAGTTTATCAAGAATTCACTAAACTACTTCTAGCAGAAATTCTTGTTGATTACTCCCTCAGCTGGTTCCTTTTCAAATCTGCTGGCTAGCTTCAATCACATTTGAAAACAGACTCAAGATCAAATTTCTTCAAGTCCCAATGCAATCTCATCCCAAAACAACCAGCTGCTAGTAGAAGACACCCAAATCAGTATCTGCTATGGAGAAAAGGCAGGTATTAAGACTCACATCTTAACCATTCCAAAAGGTAGCAGCCAATCAGTACACAGCTCCAACCCCAGCCATGGCATGTGTTGCTGCATGGCCCGCAAAAGAGGTAGAAGACAGGGGCGGCACTGCAGAGGGAAGGAGGAGAAAGATAAAGAGCATAAGTCTGGCAGAAAAAAGGCTTCATCAGTTCATAAGAACAGTTTGCTTTTTGAAGAGCTTATTCTCTAGCTTATTCTTCCAAAGCCAACTATCTTAATATTTTCAAAGTTGCATGCAGGCACTAATAACTCTTTTAGTCAAAAAGAATTATACAAAAAATCTCAAACTGAAACTAAGATAGAAAAGCTAAAACAAAAGTTAGTTTCAAGGCAATTCACAGTTTTAATACTGAAGAGACACTCGTTTCTAGGAAAAAAACAGTTAAAAACAATTTCTATGGAAGTATTTGCAAAAATTGGAAGCAATCAAAGTCTTGGTTGTTCTGTAGTGCTGAAAATCTGTAAGATCAGAACTTTACTGAAGATCAAGGGCATCACCAGACTACTAGTCTCCACTGGAAAGCACATAGACAAAGTATCAGAAGGTTACTGGAGTTATTTATGCTGACATATGCATTCACAGAAGCATAGAAGTCAGGCTACTTTTTGGAGAGCAACCATGGCAAACACATTTAAAGCTTTTACACTCAGAATAACTCAGGTCTGTTTGCTTCCTGGTGGTTCATCGGAATTTGTAACATGATAGTGTGAGTCATCAATCATGTGAATTGAACTCTTATGACCTTTCAGTTTTAACCCATGAGCTGCTACAATATGAGCTAAAAATCCCATAGGAAGGACAAAAAAAAGGTATTCTTAAACTGAAACAAGCCATAAGGAATAAGCAGCAGCCTGAAGAACATGATTGCAATCATCACATTTCACCGTCATCTTTCACACCAAGTATGGCCAAGAGGCAAACATTCCCATTGTAAAACATACTAAAAGCAAATTAATTCGGATATTCAAGCAGATTAATTCAGATTCCAAATATGACGCAGGAAAAATTAGTATAACTGCAAGACTAGGGAACTTTAACCTGTAAAGAAGCTGCATGGTTCCAGTGAACTACCACTGCCATGCCAGAGGCTGGAGGTGCACTAGAGCCATTTGTGGTCACACTAGTCCGTAATTAAGGAAGTACTGATCTAAGCTGCTAAAATGCACTACAAAAATTATCTGTTATCAGGCATGGCAATTTAAATCTATATCTTTACTAAACATAAGCTTAGTGTGAGAGTGAACAAGGAGGTAAAAAAAAAGTCATGGGGCTAAGTCTTGTTCCTCCCTAATTAGCACTAATGACATGACACTAAAAGCTTAAAGCTTAAGCTTTCAGCTACAGCAGCTAAAAGCTCAAACACATCCAAGTAAAAGTGATTTTACACAATTCTTTCACAAATTTGTAATCTTAAAATTAGAGATTTTCAACATCTTCCTCAAAACGTGATCTATTATTACATCTAGCAGAGAACAATGTGGATACTCACAGTTTAGAAACAATCCTAAGAAGAGATGTGAAGTTAAAAACTAAATAGATAAACTAACCCAGCAAGCCAACCCTCCTAATACGGCAAAGCTGAAGGAAGGCAGACATTTTCTCAAAAGTGATCGTTTTCAAAAAGTTTCTTTATAGTTGCCTCCTGCAACGCAGATGCCCAAAAACCTATTGCAACATAGCGCCTCATTACAATATTCAGGGATTATAACAAGCCTGGTCTGTTGTTTTCTGCAAAGAGGACAGAATGCTTGGACATGAAATTCAAATGCAGTTTACAACAGGACAAGCCAACAGTACAGTAAGCGTGGTGTATGTACTGCATCCTTTGCTAATGTGAACAGCATACTCATATCTAGGTGGTAAAAAGTGGCACAATGGTGAGTAATTAATCAGACCAAGCTAAACAGAAGGAGGTCCCTTATCTTGTTCCTACAAGACACATCTTCTACTTCCATATCCTTTCACAAATTAGTCTTTTAACTTACAAAGGAACTTTACTACAATACTCAAGTTCAGTATAAAAGATGATCATGCAGGGACAATCAGGGGCTGCAGTAAAACTGTCTAGCGTTTGCTCCAAATATTTATTTTGTCTGAAGAGCTTCACCCCCATTAAGGAGGAGAACGTAAGCTTTCCCCTGAAGTGTAAAAGCCTCAGGCAACACCATGTAATGAATCTCAGTATGTGCAGCAATGAAGCATCTTACGATGTTTTGGTTTTGGAATCCATTACAAATATTCTGTAGAATAAAAATGGTCATTATTCCTTTATTTTTCAGAGTCAGTATCTTACTATAATGCTATTGATACCTCTTTATAATGCTAGAAGGACGTACTTTTCCCTCGCAAAACAAAATCAGTAACCTCTTGGCTATCAGGATTCATGTCTGGGTATTCTACCTCAAAACTGAAATCTCAACATTCAAAATTCTCGTATGAATCTATGTGACCCATTCCTCAAGTTCATTCTTTTTTAAAATGTATGCAGAAAATGCTTGAAGGCAATTGTTCTTTTTTCAACTTTCCATGTTCTAATTAAGAGGTTAAAATTAAAAAACTGCATAATTTAAACCCCACAAATCCTATTGGTAGAGTCAGACAGACTGTCACAACTTTCTGAGACTGAAGTTCAGCACATTATCATCTTTTAAATAATGCGCAGGTATCACACAGTATTTTTACTGAAAGAAATGTTAAAAGAATTACAGTAACACCTGGCATTTTGTAGCAACCAAACCGCTACTGCAGAGATAAGCACAGGAAACTTTCTATTACCCTGGAATAACCTAGAAGCCAAACAACTATCGGGTAGCATGTTGTCACAGACCAGCAGATGTAGCAAAACCGAAGGCCAGACCAAATGGCCCTGTATAAAGTATGCCTCCTAGCTGGTGTAAAAATTGATTCACACAGAATGTAAACTACTTCAGTTGCATTTAATTAATGGGAAAGAGGGTGTGGAGTTACTGCTGCCTAAAAATACACATCTACTAATGTGTCAATGTGTTCTGTGTGTGGTTTATTGGGAAAGAACACAGAAAAACTATGAACAAAGTACTTGTTTTGCTACCTGACTTGCTACCAAGCAACTCACTGATACTATGTCAAAGAATAATTCTGTCCAATGATTTCAGGAATAGCTACAGGTGTTTAACAATGGGGTTAATTATTCAGGGCCATAATACTGTTTTACATACCTAACTTTTATGTCCAACTTTGAAAGCATTGGCCTTTTCTTAGCAGAAGCAGCGGTGACTAAATAGCAAATTCCATAGACAAACCACATGGATTTTGTTCCTGCTAAAGACTGGTTGCATTTGCTAAGACCATCCAACAGGGCGAAAAGCAACTTTGAGGTGTTTTTTTCCTTCTAAAGATCTATTTTATGTTCATGTACCTGTTTAAATGCCACCTTTTCCAGAAGTAGAAACGCTTGCAAGATTTCAGCACAGATAGTAAGCTCAGAATATGTGGTTCCTAATACATGAATGAACCTGCTACTACGATGGTAAAGTGAGTTTGAGAAAGGTGCCAGCAAGACAAATACTGTGTCACACAGTCTAACATCAAAAGAGCAAAGGCTCCACTATTCCTTAAGCATTGGAAAATTAGTTTTACACTCTTAAGTTTTAGCAAGCAGCAGAAAGCTGTTTGATTACAAGACTCCAAGAAAAGATTTGAAGCACTTACAAGCACTTGCAAATACACTGTGTATGGCAGGTAAGCACACTTCAAGAGGACAGATGGATTGTCACAAAAATAGTAAGACTGGTTATAGCACATGGAACCTGATCTTCTCTCCTTTATTTGGACTTTGGAACTAGTAAAAAAGGAAAGGAATGTGATAGTGAAGGCTAAAGCAGGTCACTCATACATAGCCATGGATACAAAGATTATAAACATGCTACTGCTCTTTAAATCCTTGTCAGTAACTAGCACTATGTCACATGGAAGAGCCAATGAAGAAACTTTGCAGAAATAATGACAGGTGAAGTCACTGCACTGTGTTGTATCAAAAGCACAGTACAACCATGTTCCCAGCAAAAGAAAAAAAAAGGTTGAAAATTAGGTATCAGAAGAATGTTTGCATTGAAACTTAAAATTCCTGTTTTGCTTAGTGAAATTACAGTTTCCCATCGTATCTGAAAAAAAATAATTGGAAGCACTCCACAATTTAAAAAGAACCTATTATAGCCAAGACAAACGTATAAATTTTTTCTGCTACTCTTGCAGTGTCTTTAAGAGGTAACATGACCCGTGCAGTTGCCTATGCAGACATGGCACTAGAAATTTTGTGAGTAATAGGTCTACTTGCTGTAGAATCTGTTATTTTAAGAAAAGGATGAACATGTTACTCACAGTATAGTATTCACCTATATTTATGAGAGAGGAAAACAAAAATACACCTACTTCAGGTTTACATAGTGAAATTTCTCACACATGTGTCATGTCATCACTCCTTGCAAGATAGAGACAAGAACAACATGAAATGTGAGAGCCAATAAAAACAGAGGAAGTTGTGTTGTACAGTTTGAATGCAAGGAGGAGGAAAACAAGCTATAAGAAAACAGCATAAGCAATATTCAGCAAGCTTTCAGAAATTTTATGGGTTTGTTAAGATTAAACCAACATATAAACAAATGCTACTTTTTATTTTAAATTTAAAATAAGTCTTTTTTAAATGTACAAACCACTAAGTCTGTCATTAGAAAAAAATTATTCTTAATGCATGGCAGGAGAGAAAAGCTAGACTTGACTGTAGAAACAAAAATGTAATTTTCCACATTAAATAGTTATCTAAAATGTGTATAAGGACATTTGAGACACTAAGGTTTTGGAAAGACTACTAAAGGGTTACGCCCTTTCTCCCTAACTGTCTGTCCCCAAATCTGCATCTTTAGCCTCAAATAAAAGGAGGATAGGGAGAGAGAAATGTTCTCTTAATATTCCAAATCTCTCTGTCCTGACTAAAATTTCAGAAGTATTACAATGGAAAAGCAACCCAGTATATGGTTTTCAACCACCCTTCTCTAAGTTTTTTTGTTAATTCAATTTGGCATAGACCCATCTTCCACATTTACCTAATCAAAGCCATAAATCTGTTAGTTTATGCTGAGTTACTTAGTAAAAGTATAATTTTAATAGAATTGCAAAAATTAAAACTATATACCCAGGCTCTGCTCCTACTAATGTTAGTTAACCAATTCTGCTTAACAGGCAACAAATCAACCTCCACAATTCCAAACTGCAAAACATTAAAGTTTTCATAGAAGAAAGAGGGGAACATTCACTCTTATTTGTGGACCCCGTGTTGGGCTTATTGCTTGAGTCTTGCTCCAAATCTTCATCTTATTCTCAGCCAAAATGATTGTTGCGATTATTGTTTCTGCCTCGCCTGAGGGGAAAGAAGGGAGACAGGCAGCCCAAAGGGGAGTTCCAAAACACAGATGCCTTTTCACAGGTGCTGAAACTGGCATAGAGAAGCACTTTGAAGAAAACTGAGATTCTAAATACTACACTGGAAATCCAAAAGGTGCAAAGTGTTTCAGAAAGTGCAATCACTTCCTCAGTGGAGACTGCCAATCAAAAATCACTAGTTCCAAACACCACTAGTTAGAATTTTTATCACTGCAAATAAGCATTAGAGTGTAAGTCAACAGAAATAAGAATACCTGGTATAGATAAGTACAACTTGTAATCCAACTTTTTTTTCAACAGATGAGGAATAAAATAGCCTTGGCTTGCAAAGAAGTAGAGGTTTAACTGACAGCTAAACATCTGCATTGGTAGCCTTTGAAAATGCATGCTTAAAACTTTCATTGTTAACATTTTCTTAGAAAGAAACTTGATATTTTTCTAAATTTAAAGATAAAATAAGGCTAGAAACCTTAGTTAATGCTATTTATGAACTGCATAATCTAATAAATCAGCAAGGAGTTTCAAAAATCCAGCAGAGAAGGAAATTACTCAAATGCTGTTACACTCCACCCCACCTAACCACTTCAGCAAATGAAACAAGACAAGAAAGATCAAGAAACAGAAGTGACAACTTAGAAAATCTACAATATTTTATAACAATAGTTTAATGAAAGAGAAATAAATAAAGACTTTAAGAATAAAAACCTTGAAAGAGGTAGATATAGAAGCAATTTTTTTCTTTGTTTTTCATATTCCCCTTTCCCTTTTTATTTAGGCATCATTCAAATCCATATCTATTATGTCCTACTTATACACTGTATCTTAAGATCTTTGGCACAGGATTTGAATACATAGAAGACATTATCTCACCACTAGGGGACATCCAATTTTTTTCCAATTTCTACAAAATTATCAAAGAATACAAATAATTACCATTGTTTAATTCCTGGCTGCATATGCCAGCAACTGCTCAGTCTACAAGTGCTTATGAGTAACAAAGCTCCTCCTGTCTAAAGTCTTCTTTGGGGTCTTTCTGAATGTTTGGATGCAGCTTCGGAGTTTCTTTCTGTGTTACTGCAATTTCAAAACCTGCTGGTCAAATCAGAAATAACCTCAGTTCTGTAAGAAACCCAGACCATGATCCCTTAGATAAAATTATTGATCTCAGCAAATATTTACATGAAAAGTGCCCTCAAATGCTCAACTGTGTAGTAGCTTGTAGCAAAAAATGCATTAGATAAACTGGCAGTAGTTCTATGAACTCTCCACAGATTTCCAGCCTTACGACTGCTTGCTTGCTTAGGCAAATCATTTTCACTTCATGATCTGAACAAAGTATTATATAAGAGACACTTAAATCAACTGGCTAAAAGCAGTTGTAGTAGTAGTTAATTGTAGTTGTACCGGTAGTTAACCTTTACTTCAATTTAAACTGTAATTCCCTGTTGATGTAGCATCAGCAGCTATGAAAGGAAAGTCATGCTTTCTGAGCATGGGGCATACATATGAAGTAGAGTGTAGCTTTTGAACAGTTAGAGCAAACAGATGAATGGACCCACTCATCTGCAGAATTGCTTGTCATCCTAATGTTTATAGACAGTCCAGAAGAATGGGATGGAGCCTCTCAGTCCACCTGAACATTGAGTACATAGTAGCTTCATCACCTTTTGACACACTTGAAAGGAGACTGCCTCCAAAGTTACTTGTGAAGCAAAATTCCCTTCCATCTCTGCTGAATGAGAGAACTAAACAGTAGGAATAAAGCACTGACTGGAACCCCTGGAGCTACACAGTCCAGTTCTTGCTGTCACAGACAACCAAAACAACTGATGGTCAATCTAGACAGACTTTACATGCAATTCTATTCTCAAAAAAAAATCTGCAGAAATATGAATCTAGAACTCCTTTACCTTACCTTAGCATTACCTTCTGTCTATTTCACTGATTACTCACTACCTCAAGAAAAGAAGTCTTCAGCATAAAAAAAAAAAAAAAAATCGGTGCAGTGGAAATGAAATACTTATGCAGTAATGCAAAATACACTCTTGGAAAGTTTCTGTAGTTGATTTGCTAGCAATATTTCATGCTCGGAATGGAATTATTCCCAGAACTGCAGGTTTCCTGCTACCACCTAGTTACCATCCTTTAAGGATTAGATTTGCCATTTGTATCAAACTATTGATTGCTGTGGTCTAGTGTCTTATCTTTTCTTGATGAATTGTATACATTAGGATAGTCAAACTCAGTACACACTGGTTGCTGCAGATTGCTTTACAAATAACCAAAGAAAGCAGAAATTGGGCAAAAAAAAAAAAAATAGCAATTTTATGTATTTAGCAGAAAATGGTAATAAGAGCAGTTGATCACTCCTCAACAGTTAAGAGAAGTGCTATATGTTTCCATCTGAGAGGTATTCATATTTGAAAGAACATTATTTTAAATTCTTCATTCATTGTTTGCTGATAAGCTTTTCTGGGCAGTGCTGGGTGAGCAGCATTCTGTAAGTCTGTGTCTAAGTGTCCAAGACTATAAAGTTTTGGAAAAAAATTCTGATCAGTTTAAAAAAAGAAGTTATTTCAAGTGGTTTACAGACTCTCTAATCTATTTAGGAATGAGGCCATTCCTTTAAAGACATTTGCTCCTACATCCTGGCTTGTATAAGAAATAGTGTGGCCAGCAGGACTAGGGAAGTGATCGGCCCCCCCTGCTGTCTCACTGGTGAGACCACACCTCGAATACTATGTTCAGTTTTGGGCTCCTCGCTACAAGAAAGATACTGAGGTGCTAGAGCGTGTCCAAAGAAGGGCAACGACACTGGTGAAGGGTCTGGAGAACAAGTCCTGTGAGGAGCAGCTGAGGGAACTGGGACTATTCAGTCTGGAGAAAAGGAGGCTGAGAGGAGACCTTATCGCTCTCTACAACTACCCGAAAGGAGGTGGTAGTGAGGTGGGTGTCGGTCTCTTTTCCCAAGTAACAAGTGAGAGGATGAGAGGAAACAGCCCCAAGTTGCGCCAGGGGTGGTTTAGATCGGATATTAGAAAAATTTCTTCACCAGAAGGGTTGGAACAGGCTGCCCAGGGAAGTGGTTGAGTCATAACCCCTGGAGGTATTTAAAAGACGTGTAGACATGGCACTTAGGGACATGGTTTAGTGGTGGACTTCGTAGTGTTAGGTTAATGGTTGGACTTGATGGTCATAAGGGTCTTTTCTAACCTAAATGATTCTATGATTCTATAAATTAATTGCTTACCATGGGGATTTTTAACATTAGGTATAAGTCTTATAAATCTGACCTTATCAAGTAAATTGCTCAATTTACACAGACTTTCTCAATTTATCTGCTGATGGCATACTGTATTTCCAGCTATTGTAACTGGTAGAACAGCACATAGTGAACATCATTGTGCCTATCCCCTCTCCTAACTCACCACTTCCACCTCTAGCAGAAAGATACATCATCCTCTCACTACATCCCGCCATCCTTTCCCGGACACCTGTGTCCAAGATAATGCAGAGGTAGTTCTGTTTTCCATCCTTCTCTTTGTTCCTCTGCATCTTTCAGAGTACCAGCTCTTCGGCTTCCTACTGCTGCTACCCAGCAGAAGATGAAATGATTAAACTGTGAGCAGGCTCTTCCTACTTCTCCTCTGAGCACTATGTCCACAGATTCACTACAAGGACTGTACACCTATTTCCAGGAGCAGTTAATACAGGAATTAACTTGTGGTTCCTTACTTTGGAGCCTGGGATGGTCACACACTCTTAACTAGCTCTTGCCTTACTTTAGTTTCCAAACAAAGACATAGGATTCACTTAACTTCTAATTCCTCCCCTCTCTAACTGCCAGCACCCCCTCGCTGTCACAGTATGTCTTGTCTTGTCACAGCTTGGAAATAAATGCCTGAAAACTTTGGAGGAAGCAATAAAAAATTTTAAAGTGGGAAAAAAGTACTTAAATAACAAACACTAATTTCAAAAATTGCTTTGTTGTTCTTCTAAAATACCACGTAACAGAAGTTAAATTTTGCTCATGGACAATTAATTTACAGCGTAGTCGGTAAATAATCCCTGTTGCTACTTTCATGCGCAGTACACATACATAGTTCTCTGGGACACAGAAAGTCACTTTCAGAAAGCATAGAAGGGCATTGGCATAGACTCTTGATGATCACATGCAAAACCCCTGAATATATTGGGAAACCTATGCAAAATCCTAACCAAAACCTCATGCTTCAGTGGGTCAGGCAAGCAGCAATGTTTCTGGTCCCCCCGCAAGAGGAAAGAGACTAGGAGGGGGAACCTCAAACAAGATGTTCTATTTATTCAGAGTCTGCATGAAAGCAAATCACTCATCTTAAGGGATTTCTGGCCCTGAAGCTTACAGAAAAACTATACAGTGATACCCTGCATGGATCCTATAGAGGACAAGCATAACTTAAGTTTAAGGCATGCTCAGATCTCTGAGTGCACACATTTACAGGGAAAAAAAGAAACCGAAAACTTACTTATGAAATCTGATACTTGAAAGATACTACACTTCGTTAGTGGAACGCTATGTAAGTAAAAAATGAATCTCCATATTTTCAAAACTCTTGCTGCAAAATTGCATGTTGCTGGAGCAGTAATTATGGTCATACTTTATCATCACTTCAATATTGCATTACACTGTTTCTTCTTATGGATAAGTATCAACAAGTACATAATACACTAAAAATTACAGAATTCAGCAATGCAGTGATTTTTAAAAAGGCAGGCTTTTAATTTTAAAATCCTGTCAACTTGCTCTAAACCAAGTACTTCTTTGTTTATGATCATTATTTCTTGTCATATCAACTTAGTTCTTCCTTCTATAATGCAAAATACTGCCTGCACGGTTATGCTTTGGGCTGTCTCCAACTCGTCCATAAAAAACTATACTACTTGTTTGGAGAGGGGAGGGCCGGCGGGAAGGGGGAAGAAAAAAAGCTCATCTTACCTTTTCTAACAACCTTGTTCAGCAAACAAAGCCTGTATCAGCAAACATGTTAGTAATGCTAAGATTCTGACTAAATGCTAAGATTCTGACTAAAAGGTTTCCTTCTTGTCTACTATGTCTTCCTAATCTTTCCATGCATTTCAAATTCCTTCTGAGCATGAAAATAATGCAATTCTATACAGAAAAGTTATTTGCTGTTACTAAAGGAGAGTATACAATGCCATTCATGTAATTTAAAATCGGCATCTATTCACAGTAAGAAAACATACATTTATAACCTTCATTCAGCTTAGAAAAAATGAGACAACCAGCCAGTGGAATTTCAGCGAAATCAGAAGTCCTACTTGAAAGCATTTTGCCCTCATTTCACCGTGATTTCACCTACCATCTTGGAGCTGGGGCACACGGATGGAAGAGGGAATTAAAGTCTCCATAACAAAAATCAAGTGAAGCATGGAACACCTGAGAAAAACCTTGGAACCCACCACCCCAAAAGTTACACGTCACCCTAGAAAATCCAGCCTGCCAACAAATTGCAGTTCCCAGCACTATTAGTTGTACATGCAAAAAGATGCAGCCAGAGGTTCCAAATGCACTCACATGCAACAAGGTGGTTGAAGTCCCCAGTTTCTATAACATTTCCATAGGCACAACTAAAGGTTTAGTGGCTGTACTGAAGACCCCTCCCCACACAAGCAGAATCCAACAAACAAACCCACAGTTCCTTTATAAAGGTCTAGCAAAAACCTGACAGATTTCCCAGCTCTGTGGCTCTTCTGTTACTGCTTCATTTGAATGCAGGGTCATGCCCATATCTTCCACTTGTGGAAGGAAAACCATGAACCAACAGAATCTTCTAAGAATTATGTTTTTTACCCAGACAGAAATATCATCAAAATTAGAACTGTACATGAGATTGCATTGGCTCATTAAAAGTGCATGCCAACTTTTTGATTATAAGTAGGGCCAAAGCACGTCTGTAAATATTTGCTTTGGATGGAAACTTCTATGGAAACATTATGTGCGCTATTCTGAATTTTCAAGCTGTATGTGGTTTTCAATCACTATGCAGAGAAGCAGGAGACACAGGAATCATTCAGAACATTAGAGAGTGAGCTTGAGTAATCTCAAAAAAGCTTAGGCATTTTACTTACTCACAGTAGTGGCTTACATGTATTCCATACTCTCTTACAAGTATTTTAGTTGGCTCCACAGGAATTAATGCCTACAATCAAGGGCTGTTGATACAGCAGCTCATAAAACAGCAAAAAATTACTAGTTCAGTTATGGTGCAAAGTTAACATTCAGATAACAAACCAGATATGCAAGTACCTCCTGAAAATAGTTATACAAGACAGACTCACAGGAATCCGGTATTAGAAGAGCAGACTCAGTTTGCAAATGTCCCCCTTGATTTGTGAATATCTAATGAAGTCCCCTGAAAGCCAATTTAGTATGAGTGTCTCTTGTTTTGGGAAAAATGACCATGAGTATCCAGTAGTTATGCCAAGACATTTTGCAAAAGAGCTCTGAAAGTTTAAAAAAAAAAAAAAAAAGTATCAAATTAAATACAATATACTTCCGTTTCCATCTTCCAAAATTGCAACTGATGTTTTTCTGCTTTCACCGTTTGGGATTTGAAGTGTTTTAATTTGAAAGGAAAGAATTGCACAGTTTTAGACCTTGCCAAAGCAGTGCACAGATTTTGGTTCACTTCTCCTGATGACCAATGAGAGCTCTGCAGCTAAATTCCCACCTGTCTGAGAATTATATATACTCCTTACTATGTTTCCTAGTGGCCTAACAGCGACACTCTTGCAACAGTATGAGGGAAACTCAGATTTGCTTCATAATCCTTTTTGGCACCAAAGAAAACAATGAAAAAGTCATGAACACTATAGCTAGAAGTTGGGAATAGCAAAAAAAATTTTTTTCCCCACAAGGAAGTAACCAGGAGAGATGAGAAAGCTGAGAAGCACACTCTTCCTCCCTTCCCTGCCCCTCTTTACTGGCATTACATAACTTCAGACCTAATGCAACCCTCTCCATCATTATGACCGTATGCTCCCTTTGCCTTTTTAAGAAATTTGCAAAAGGGCAAGCTAGTACAGTCCTACGGACAACATTTCAATTGCATTAAACCAAACTAAGCAAGACAGCTGTTACGGAAAAGCTAGTGATGCATTTCTTATATACGCTTGTAACTGGTTTTTCACCATAACACAATATGGTACAATACAAAACCATACACAAATGAAGGGATGATGGAAGTATATACAACAGCAATATACATATAAAGCACTTCAGCATTAACTCTGAGTGTCATATAAATATCTTCATTCTTTTCTTCATAAAAAAGAAAAAAAAAAGAGGGAATACCAACAGACAGACTTAAAAGTGATGACCTTACTGTTCCAATCAGATCAAATCTGAATTTTGAGGTCCTATAGAGGGAAGTTTTAATCAACATGCAGAACATATTTTAAGCCCTTAAGAAGCTTTTACTTATGTTAGTATGCGCCTACATAGAGTCCATGAATTCAGAGCCTCAGCAGGGAATACATTGATCACTGCTAAGATATACAAAGCGTATATATCTCTAGCCAATAATTAGTCCTTGTTTACACCAAAAAGGCAATTGCTGTTCACTGCAGAATTGTAACTGTCTCTTAACAGTCCTATTGCTCTGTTTTGAAGTAAGTTTCGCCCTTCAGCAGTGTTCTGGTTTTGGCTGGGATAGAGTTAATTTTCTTCATAGTAGCTCCTATAGTGCTATGTTTTGGATTTGTAAACAGTGTTGATAACACACGCATTTTTTAGCTATTGCTGAGCAGTGCTTACACAGTGTCAAGGCCTTTTCTGCTTCTCACACTGTCCTGCCAGCAAGTAGCTTGGGAGTACACAAAACCCAGTTAGCCTGCTAAAAGACAGATGTCAACCACTTTCTCTCTTAAATTAATGAATTCAGAAGATAGAAGGGAATAATCCAATAGAAAAAAGCACAGCCAAGAAATATTAGGAAATATGAGGTACTGCTACGAAAATCTGCGTATCATCCATGTGCCTTGCCTGCTTTTTAGAGACAGAACAAAAGCAATAGGTAGGCTAACAGCATGTCCTTAATTCCCATAATGCTGCAAGATTACACATGCACATTTTTAATAGATCAAAACCACAGAGATGTACTTTCATATGCTGAATGCAATAATTCAAAAAAGAAACATAAACATTAAAGCCACTTCTGCTTCCTGTTGATAAAGATCCTAAACCAGCATTTTCTCGTCTTCTTAGTATTACTTAAGTACAAAAACACGGAGAATGGCACACATTGACTCAGACAGAACAAACCCCCAAAAGCCTTACATAAAACAACAATTTCACTGAATTAAAATGGGAGTTTTTCTGTTTCGGCTAAGATGTTATCATCCTTCACTGATACAAATAATGGCACTTCCATTTGGTGTGGTACTGTCCTGGTTCCGGCCAGGACAGAGTTAACTTTCTTCCCAGTAGCTCCAGGGGAGTGCAGTGTTTGGGTTTGGTATGAGAGGAGCGTTGATGGCCCATTGATGCTTTGGCTGTTGCTGGGTGGCCCTTGCACCAGGGACTTTTTTTTTTTTTCTGGCCTCCCATGCCCTGCCAAGTGCAGGGGAAGCTGGGGAGGGGGGAGCATAGCCGGGGTGCTTGACCCAGCTGGCCAAAGGGGTATTCTATACCATGTGACGTCATGCTCAGTATAAAAACCAGGGTTGGGGCGGGGCGGGGGCTCATCCCCCGTTCGTAACACGCGGTCAGCGGTCGGTGAGCAGTTGAATTGTGCTTTGCCTGCTTTGTATATTCTGCTATTGTTGTTGTTATTGTTGTTATTATTGTTCTACTTCATTGTATTCCAATTATTAAACTGTTTTTACCTCAACCTGCGAGTTTTCTTACTTGTGCCCTCCCGATTCTCTCCCCCATCCTACCGGAGCGGGGAGGTGAGCAAGCAGCTGCGTGGGGTTTAGCTGCTGGCTGGGGTTAAACCACGACAGGTAGTAAAAACCAAGACAGGCTCTATAGCTTTTTGCAGTGTCATTACTTACATGCAAACATATATGATGACCCTCTGTACAGTTTTACTGTAAGCTCTTACCAAAAGGTGGGCACTACATGAAGTCTGTCCATGATTTGAAGTACATCCTAGTGACAAACGCCACTTTGCAAGGGTTTGATTTCAGGAGACAAATAAGGTTATAAGGCTAAGTGTAATCTGACTGGTAGAGGTTTATAAGAATCTGTCTAGTTAAGCATATGTCATGGCTTCCACAATTATATCACAAAGGATGGATGAAAAGTGCACAAAACAGATGCTGGTTTTGAAAAAAAAAACTTTTGTCACAATTTTTGTACCATCCTAACTTGAAAATGGATAGTTTTTTCTGCATTGCAAAGGAGGACAAATGCTGCTCTTCAATCTAAAATACGCAAGGGAACATAAGTTCCAAGCCATACAAGGTCACGCTCTACTCTACTTCCTCTCCTTCAGCTTGTACTGGAAGGTCTATTTTTGCTGTTTGTTTGTTTGTGGTTTCTTTAATGAATGTGAGATCAAATATTGCAATAGCAAGCTTCTGCACATATACTGGAGCAAAATTCTGCCAATTGGGCTGTATCATGGAAATTAAAACAATACATGATTACGTATTTTAAGACCCTCTCTTATCTTAAGTTACCATAAGAAACAGGAGCTAAGAGTGTAATCTCATGTAAGTCACTGTTTCTTAGTCTTGGGTGCTTCTAAAAAGTTTTCTGAAAGTCCTTTCCTGATTTTTAAGGAAAGCACAATCGCATTTTCTTTGGCAGGACCTCAGGCTGAAGAATCACATGGATCAATTACATTTCAACATTTACCGATTAAATTTATAAGTAGATAGCCAGACTATTACTGATACGTCTTTTCAAATCTCTACTTTCATGTCATCAACGTGAAAAACAGACACTTCAGATCTTTACTTTCATGTCATCACAAAAAGAAAACATCATAGAAGGGAAAAAAGAATGTGGTTCATTTACTGAACACTCTACCTATTCAACTGGCAAAAAATGTAAGTTACTTTTTTCATAACTATTTCTCTGGAGGTCAATGGAGATAACTGGAGAATTTAAAGCTGACCAATACAAGCTTAGTCTGGATTTTGATATCCAACACAGGTCCAATATCATGTCCATTCACATCTTACCAAATATTTTCAAATTTCAATCTGGTACAAATTAGATTTCCACAGTGGAAAGAGGGGGAAGTGGAGGGAAGGGAAGAGGAGGAGATTGTTTTAAATGACGCTTTGCTCTTTGGGCACTACTGAGAGAGACAACCTTCCATGCATCCCAACAACATTAATCCAGTGTTCCATCCTCAGCCACTGGTTGAACAAAACACAGGATGGGAAAGAGAGCTCTGAACTTTAATTTTAGAACATGGGGTTTTAGCTTCCTGTTTCCAATGTGATTGAGGGTATGTTTTGCAATTAAAATGATAGAAGATGTTCTATCACAGGGGTCTAATGAAAAGGCCCTGAGTCTTGGAGACATGCAGGAAGTTCTGTCTCAAATTTCTTGAGCTACTGAACTCCCATATTCAGGACTGCTGACAATCTTCTTCACTATATCTGTCCATCAATTTCATGGCTGATAAATACCAAGCTCATCACAGCTGAAGTTACAAAAGATTTCTCTGCCAGTATCAGTCGTTCTGAGGAAAAATTTTTAGAGAACTTTGCAAAACATGTAGCAGACTGTCAGGCATACAATCTGACAGACTGCATACAACCTGATGCTTGCTCAGTCTTTTTTTTTTCTTAAAAAGCAATAAATTTGCTATCATACCCTCTCATCTTGAACAGTTTCTAAAAAAACAACCCAATGTGCCTTCCGGATTACTAGTGTTACTTAATACACACCTGACAACTCCAGTCATAATATTACACAAAACCATTTCTAGGTCACAAGCAAGTATTGCATGCTCACTGCTTCACAACTGATATTTCAGCTCACAGAAACAATAATGTCTAAAGGTTATTGCCTATGACTCGCAACACAGTAAATTTTATATGGTTTTAACAGGGCAACAATACCTCTCCCTAAATTTTTGTCAGTCTCATTACATAACAAGACAAAGGACTTTGATAGAGAAAGAAGTGGCAGTGTGCCTGCATGGTAGCTCAAGAAACACTGAGATCTAAATTGCTCCAAAATGCTACCCAGGTATCATATATCAGCTTCAAAATCAGCTTCATTACAACCACCATCATGGGGGTGGAGGCAGCTCAGATACCAGACACTTTTCAGATGGTATCCTGGGATCATCTCTTTGACTCATTCTCACCATGGAAAAAGCAGGTGGGAGAGCTGCAGACTGCACAGAGCACCAGACCAATCTATACAGCAGATGAACATGCCCTGCAGGGATTGTGAAACATTTCTGCAGAAATACTAGCAGGGTGACTCTAGAGACAACCCTGAGGGAGCTCCAATCAACAAGCTGTGCATACAAGCAGCTTTTTTGATCTTGTCAGTACTCTGGATTGCTTTGCCCAGCTATATACACATCCTTGGATACATCGCTGTTACTAGAATGTATATACATTTCAGAACACACATGCTGCTACCAGGAAAAGAAAGAAAATAGCAAAATGAGAGGAAAAGATACAACAGAAATAAAAAAGACAACCCTTGGTTCCTCTCTAGACAAAGCATATTTTTAATCACCAATTTTTATTTAGAAAAGAAGAATTTCTGTAGATCATAGCCCTGCCAATGATAAAACCCCTCATAATAACATTTCCGTTCTGCTCCACACGAGGTTTTTTTGCCTTCATTGATCTTAATCCCACAATCACAATTTTTACAGATGAAAAGTTACCACAATATGGCCTACTCTTTCTGTGAAAAGCACCCAAGTTTGGCAAAGACAAGATTTAGAATCTTACATATTGTTCTTTTAGGTACTCCACGGGAATGGCTTTCACTGCTTCATGTATACATAGCGGGGGGAAAAAACAATCACAAAGAACTTTTAAGGATACTGACTCTCCTGCATTTTAACATTTAGTGTAGCCTCTTCTATTCCAGGCACCACCCCTCAGCACAGCACTAGCCTGAACTTTTGCCAAGTTAATCAACAGAGTTGCCAGCAAGTCAGTTGCTATGATGGAGCTTGCTAGCCTAATCAGTGTACATAATGCAGGACAAACACAGCATTCCTACCACTGCAATGCAGACCACTGTAATAGTAGCATGACAGTATTATAATTACAGAAGATAGATATGAATGAAGATTTAATCTGTTTCCTTGGGTTTTGTTTTTCATTTGTTCAAAGTTTAACAGGTTGCATGCTTTTAAAACATTATTAGTTCTTATTTTCTTCTCATTTGTATTTTTAATTGCTAAAGTGCGTATTTTGTACTGGCTCCTTTAATTATTTTCCAGTTGTTTGTAGAACAGTACTGTACATACAAGTATTCACACTTAAGAATACTCAGTTGTGCCAAAAGCGACACCGAGGCCTCATTAATATCTCCATCAATGACAAAGAGCACAAATTTGGATAAAAAAGCTGACAGCTTATACATGCTGTATTCACAGTTCCATTTTCTGAAAACCTGCTCTTTGTTTTCTCTTATAATGGTTTACAGATGAGAAGTAATGAGGCTTCTAAAGTATTCCGAAGCTTTATGGACTCCCACAAATACAAGCCTGGCTGTCTACAGGAAGATTGCTTTACATGCATGAAAAACAGATACAAGTGATTCTACTGATGTGTTAACAATTCATTATTAGTGCAGAAATAATTGTCAGATTTTATACAAAAGGAAGGCCTAAATAAAAAGCAGTGTTAGGTCCTGAAGCAGTAGGTAAATTAAGCACATTCTTAGTTTTAAATACAGCTGGTTTCTCACAGAAGTCAATGGCACTGTGACCAAAGTATTGTTACACAAGAATTTCAGTGTTAGCAGAATCGATTCCTTCAATGTCAAAGAATGATTACAACCCAAGAAAAGCTATCTGCACTCAACTATGCTTAAAAAGCATAGTGAAGCAGACTCCTCCAAACAGCTTGGTGGGAGCTTTGGCAGGGAAAAAACATCCCAAAATCAAAAACCGCCTTATCATGAACAAACAAAACACCAAAAGTGTCTCACATTTCAATGGAATCAGAATTCCTTTCTCTTACTCTTCACTAGCTGTAGTACAGGAGACTACTGCTGCAGTACGTTACTACACACCCTGAATAATCCAATAGAAGAACTGGGTACTGAGATCTTCTTTGAATGTCTTCTGTGAGATAACCCTCATGATGGAGTAAAACATCAGCTGTGCCTCAGGGAGGCAAACTGAGCAGAACCCAACACACCATATTACCCTGAAATTCCTGTCTCTTTGATCAACTGGATGAGCTTTCCAGAGCTGTTCCCTCCCCTCCTTCCTCCCCATTTGCTTCAAGAGTCTCCGTCTGTTCTCTCTCTTTCTTCCTGGCTACAAGGTACACAATCTTTCAATGATTCTTACAATTCAAGGTTAATAAACTTCCACTATTTAAAGCAGTATCAAAAATAGTCAAAACACAGCTATTAGAAGGTACATATGTACTCTTTAAAACACTTACAGGCACTTAAAACCCAGCTCACAAAAAATGCTGGTGTATTTTAAAAGTTAATTTGATGTTATTTTAAGGTAGTGTTGGACAGAAGTATAAGCAGTAGCTGCCATGCATACAAATCTCTCTGATAGACAAAGGAATAATATTGCTGTCACTCATAAAGAAATCTTAATGCTTTTGCTCTTCTACACAATCTTTGCTTTTGTACTTAACGAAAAAAAAACAACTTTCCAGCAGAGCTGGAAATTCACTGAACTTCCTTCACTCAGATCACTGAGTGAAGGAGGAAAAGGAAAACTTGTATTCTCTGAATGCAGCTGAATTCATCACTACCGAAATCTGAGACATGCATTAAATAAAGGTAAATTCAGCTTCTTCAAAGGTAATTATTATACCAATGCCCATCAAATATGAAAAAAATATTCTGATTATTTAAACAAACAGAAGTGGTTTTATCCTAGCTTTTATTAGTTTTGAACATTTTCTATGGTATTATGGGTTTTATCTAGTACATGTGCACATAGCCTCACAAACGTCAAACACGGTTGCTGGGCTTTGCATCATCTTCCCAAAAAAGATGACAAGATGGTCCTGGAATACTTTTACAGGTGGATACTGAGGTCAACATAAGCTTTCAACATTTTTGACTCATGAGATATCATGCAGATACTCAGTGGCTTTATTCATTCTACAAGTGGAATAACATCTCCTTAGTGGAAAAATGCTAACAAACAATTCACAGTGAACAGCTATACTCTGATCTTCAGACCTTATTTTAACAGGGAAAGGGATTTTCAGTCTCTTTCCAACTCACAGTGTTTGATCTGGCTAAAAGAAAACATTTCAAGCAGATTAAGTTCTTTTTCTCTCTTCATATGTTCATCTGCTTCCCTCATTATTCTGACCACCAAATTGCTTTTCCCTTTATAACAGGTGCTGGAGTACTCTGTTCCAGATATGTTGCTAATACACCCAGGTACCACCTTGTACTGTGCAGTGCCAGCAAAGAAAGCATAGAAGTCTTAGTCTGTGTATATACATGAATGGAACCCAGAGAGGGATGATCGCTCTCTCAGCTACACAGACTGCATCCGAATTAGAATTAATTTCTGAGCATCCATTGCTAGACAGGGAGTTCACAGAAATGCAGTAAAAGCAAGTATGTATCCAGCTCATTGAGAAAACATGTTTAGCTTAGCTGACACAAGAACACAAGATACAGATGCTAAAACACAGCTTTGTGGAAAAATACTATCCAGCAACGTGCACTTGAACAACATAAAACTCACATTTAGAAACAGATGCCATCAGCATTTTTTTCTGTCAGTAATATTTGACTAAAGTAAAATGCTGGCATATGCAAAACATGGGGGGAAAAAAAGACAGAGAACAGACCTCTTAGATTTTTTTATCTACCATCTTACCAAAACAAATTACTCTCTCTGTTGTTTAGGACTGAATAATACAGTTTAAAACAAACCCTTCTGCTCCATGACACAACAGTATACAATATTGACAGTAAAGGGTATGCCTGTTGCCCCCAACAGACTTACGCTATGCACACAGAATGTGCTCCTGCAATCTCCAATACATTTACATACTGAACAAAACTAACACAAAGAAAGAAAACATTTTGGAATGATAGGAACTAGCTGAAATAACTAGATTTTGCAAATGACATTACCTAACTTGGTTTATTTTTACCTTCTACAAAAAAACCCCACTTGTTCCCATGAGAGCCTTTTTATTTTGTTCATCAGTTTAGTTATGCAATGGATTGCAAAATTTCCGTTTGCCGTGTAAAAAAAAGTATAAAAATCATTCAAGAATGTCAGTGAAAGTGAATGTTATTTGCATGTCAGCAGATCATCAAAAATTATCCTTCTGCAGTTACTTGTTTATGCACATCACCTGTCTAAAGTGAGAAACACTGCAATAGCTCACTTCTACCTTTTGCTTTCATCTCAAATGGAAAAGTTCCGTGTTTAATGCATTAAACAGGAAATGGTGAAATGATCTTTCAGAAACATATACAATCTAAAAATAAAAGCAAAACGCTTGCAAAATATCTTGTAATATTGTCCAAAAGAGAGATGCCCCAAATTATATGACATATCCGCTTTAGTCAGTATTTTCACTTTTTTTTTTTTTTTTTTTTTTTAAGTGAAACTGTTGAGGTAACAAATGACTAGTCAGAATTAATAAATTCTGCTCATTAATTTGCAGTTCCCAATTCAGAGGAATTCGAGATCATACAACTTAGAAAAAAAAATTACGTGCAACAAGGAAGTCTTCCATGCACTTTTAATTACACTTTGATTATTCCTATTTCTAGAAAGGTCTCAAATTAAAAACAGTCATGTAAAATAGAGGAATTTGTCTCAAAAAGTAAAATCTTACTAGTAACCGTTTCTAAAACATTTATTGATTTATAACATCTATAACATTTCAGGGGAAGTTCAGACTGGACATTAGGAAAAGGTTCTTCACTGGGACAGTGGTTGGTCACTGGAACAGGGTCCCCAGGGAAGTGGTCACAGCACCAAGTCTGTCAGAGTTCAAGGAGCATCTGGACGACACTCTTAGTTGTATAGGTTAGTTTTAGGTAGTCCTGCGAGGAGCAGGGAGTTGGATTTAATGGTCCTTATGGGTCCCTTCCAATCCAAGATATTCTAACTCAGCTATTCCAGGCCCTAAAAATAGATCTGCAATTAACTGTTCTTCCAGAGCTACAGACCTCACACATTATCTCCAACTAAACTCCTGAGCAGGAGGGAAGAGATAGCAAAGATCTCTCCAAAGAGGACTGGACCTAAATTTCCAATACATGGGTGAGGCGTGGGGAGGATGAAGAAAAATCTGAAATATTTTTATTTAGGTTATCTGAGTATTTCCACTGGAGAAACTATTCAAACAATAAAGAGTTCAGCACATCCACTAGCATTTCAAGGAAAGGATAAGGGTTTCTTTGATTTTTTAATAGAATTATGGCTGTGGTTTTGCCTTTATTTAAAGAAAACGAAAAAACCACCAAATACTGAATTAGAAGAAGTGATCTTCCATATCCACTATAATGCATTTGCTGCCTTAAAGACTATTTTAAGATACATATCCATTCTGACATAGCTCTACATCAGTAAAGTAAAACAAGAAATTGCCTTCCTGTCAGTTTGACAAATGGGCGTCAGAGTTCTGAATCCAACTGAAATGCTTTTGGAAAATCTTAATATTCAGTCTGTTTCCTTCGTTTTACAAGGTTAAAAGCCCCAAAGAGGTAAGAGAGCTACAAATATAATATTCCCACAAATATAAGCTCCCTGTGATAGCCATCTTTTCCTCTAAATTTACACAGCACTTTGCACAGGAAATCAACATACAGACTCACAAACAAAACTCATTATACTGTATAAGACAAAACAAAAAACCTTTCAATTACCATGAAGCACAGTTTATTTGAAAGCTTTGATGCCCACAAAAGCTTGCAGATCACCAGCCATGGAAATCAAAACTCTATGCAAAAAGCCAATAGTGCAAGCATCCTCTTCATTTCAGCTTTTTAGCAGCTGCTTTGAGCACCAAACATGCCTCAAGATCATCAAAATAATGAGCCACATCTCTGCTCTAATACTGCATATTTTCTTTAGTGTCCCTTCCAGCAGAGCCAGCTTTCTGGAGGAAATTTATTGACCAGCTTCAGCTTCAAATTTTCTTCCCAACAGTCTCACCACCATCTCCAGGCTTTTCATTTCAGCGAACAAAATTAGGAAGCTCTGTGCATGAACATTGCTTCTCAGTAGTAACACAAAGTACCTTTGAGCTGTATGCTTAGGCCCACACTGCCATTTCTTCTAGTTGCATGGATAAAGAGCAGAATGTTTTATTGCACAAGGCAGTTATAGTATTATGCCAAACAGCCTTTTAAAGTGATAGCAACATAACGGCTGTCTCTCTCAAAGGGAAAGGACTTAGCAAGACGACTTAAAAAAAAATTCTCCCCAAAACTGCATTGCTATTAAAGGCAAGGTCTTTTTACCATGCATAAAGGAATGCAGATTACAACCCTATGATTGTAATAAGCTATAGTTGAAAGACCTTCTACTAAGGCCAGGATTAAGTACAAACCCAAAACATAAACTGCTTGTACAAACTGTAATTTTAACATGATAAACCCCCCCCTTCATAGAAATGTAATTAAAAAAAAAAAAAAAAAGGAGGAAAAGGCCCATCTTGCTAATTAAACCAACAAAATATGCCCAGAGCTCATAACCTTCAGATTCTAAAAACAGCACCATATAAAGGATAGGGAATTTTTAGTGTATTTGAGAAGAGGGAAGAACAAGGCAATGCCAATATATTTCTCAAGCAAAACAGAAAATTTACTTTTTACTGCATGGGCTTTTTCTGAATTTGGCAGAAGTTTTGTACTCTGAATTGGCAGGTGACTGAGGAGTTAAAATATAATGCAACAAACTCTACCTCGTGCTTTAGCTATGGCTACCCAGCATGCTCATCATTTAACAGACCAAATCCCACTTGTAATAAAAGCGCTGCATTTTCAACAGGAAGGCTGTTGTTTTACCCAGTGTCTTGTTCTAATTCCATATTTGGCTATGGTCTTGTGTCTAACCAAACATACTTTAGTTTCAGTTTGATTCGAGATCTTCATTTCCTCCTCTGCACTGCACGGGTAGAATGTGTTACTAATACAGAGGGAGTAGTAACACAGACCTCACATGGCTTCATTTCAGTCACAAGGACAGGATGCACGCACACTGTTGTATCACGATGTCAACAAACGCTCCTGTATGCTTATCTCAAAGCTGCAACCACATTGTTATTTCAAGCACTTCTGTCAATGCACGGACAATTCTGAAAGATTTCTGGCTTCCAGGAACACCCTTAAACATTGTTTCAAACACCCTAGATCCTCCTGCATTTTATTTCTCCTTTCCCTCGCTGGAAGGAGACACTGTTTAGAGTGCCTCGATCAAGAAAACAGTATAAACAGAGCGTCTGGTTTCTCCTCCCCATTAGAGAGTCATGATGGCTTTGGCACTTCGGACAGATATAAGGCTCTTTCCTCGGAGCAATAGCGAGAGCGTAGAAGTTGCCCCGGCTTCGTAGTGTCCGTTATCTACTACCGTGAGACTATGGCCGGGCAATAAAAAGCGCAACAGTACCGAAAAAGAGAGGGAGCCTCCTCTCACCCTCCTAGTTAAAGACAAGTGTGCCTAATTAACCCAAATAAAACAAGACCTGAGGTAATTTCCAAGCCGCGGACCATGGGGGCTGCACCACTAAGAAGCCTCCCCTACCCCTCTAGGCAAGCAGCTCCTGCCGGGAGCCCCACCTGCGCCCGGGCCCTGCGGCGCGGCGGACCCTCTGCCAGGAGGGAAGACAGGCGTGCCCGCGGGGAGGCCGCGCATCCCTCTCCCG
>NW_009213496.1:0-18169 GCF_000690835.1 Fulmarus glacialis | reverse complement strand
CTCCGGAGCCCTTTGCCTCGGTGGCTTCAGAACTGATCCACATTCACTTGCCTGTTCAGTGCACATTTCTGTATGAACATGCACATCAACTACTTGCGTATTCCGAAGAAAGCACTGTACAGATCTAATTTTAAGGGAATATTTGTGACTAAGCTGACAATTATTCTGAACTCAAGGAGGTTTCCTGGTTTGACTCTCTTCACTGATGCTGTTTGTGGCGATGACGGTGAAGGAATCCTAATGACTTACAAACCTTCCAAATAAAATTAACAATAAACAGGCTTAGGAAGTCAAGTAGTTCACTTTCAAAAATACGTTAAACTCTTCAGTAACACACAGGAAATCTATAGGCTTGTCAGATTTTGGCTTCTGACAAGCCAAATGTAAGACTGAAAAAGGAGATTCACTTTTAAAAGATTATTTTAAAATGGAGTCTTTGAGTTACATAATTTGTAGAAAAGCCATCTGCGTCAGAGAAAGAAAACAGAAAATTTCAAGAGGAACAACTGTTTCATTTGATAGAGATAACTTTCCATCAATGCACGGTTGGAAGAAAAAATTTCCACTAAGATCTTTGCAGCAAAGTGTATTTAAGTGTATGTAAACTGTGCTTAGGCTGAGTTATTTCTGGTGAATTAAATGTTAGATTATACGTCAAACTAGCAACTCAAGTGTTTATTAGTGATTCAAATGCCAGTAGTAATAATACTGACTGTTTAATCTACTGACTATTTAGTTTTATATATTCTGGCCTCTTTATACTCAGTACCTAATACTGAGTTATAATATATTTAAAGGGATTATTTAAGAAAAATGCCTTTTGAGTTGGGTTATTTAAGAATTACAATAACAACTGACAAGTTATTCCAGAGAAATAAGTTGAACTCTTATCAATGTAAATGACTTCTCAAAAAATACTCAGGAAGTGTGTGTCATACATTGCTTCATCAGTGCAAGGTAGTGCAAGATCAATGATAAAGAATTAAAAGGAATATGGAATGGGGTAGTTAGTAAAAAAGCTGTGGCTGTGCACGTTTGACAAAGCACAGCTTGTAAAGAATGACTTATTTGTGGACAAAAACCCCAATGGTGGGAATGCAGAATTTTAGAAGTAGCTGAAAGGCTGTATTTGGCCCAAATCAAACTCTCCTTTAGTTCTGCTGCATCAGGGAAACCTTGCAGACGGTTACTGGATTTCAAGACATGAGTGTAGGAAACGCAGTCACTACTGGGATTTGGTACATGTTTTGCTGAACCTCACGTCCCTTAGTCTGTCCTTGGCCAAAACAAAAATTAAGATGTCTGCAAAAGTCATTAAAGTATTGCGAGGCTAGTCAATAAGTTAAAAAATGTACAGACATAAACTGTTCAAATCTATAGGGCCACAAAATACAGGAATTTCTTTGGACATCATGAACACGTATTTCTGAATCATTCCTGTCTGAAATGTTTATCTTTAGACATCTCTCTTTACCCTTTCTTTTCTTTATCCGCTGTTAGTTAAACACCTGCTGGGCAAGAAAAGCAGGACTATTTAATGTTTTCTTGGTACTACAGAACTGATCTTCAGAGGATTCCACCTCAGAGTGTTTTTCACCATTTTCAGTGTCAGAAGTTATTTTACCATCTCTAGCAGTATTGCTGGGATGTGTGTACATGATGACCTTACCACGCAGCTCATATTTCTTCTGTAACTGAAACAGACTCTTACTGTAAAGGAATTTGAAAACCTTGTGGGTTCTTCAGCTTGTTTATATGACAAAAAAATTGAGTACTTCCTATCAGTTAAGGAGCTTTTGGAATGCAAGGTGTCTAGACTAAAGGCAAAGGACATTCATATCTTCCTTAAGGTGTGCAGTCTACTAATACAAGATACGTACTAGTTTTTCTTAAATTTGTATATTTTTCCCATCATTTATGGTCACTTCCCTCCCCACCCCCGTAAGGCTTTAAACTATGATGTTTCAAATAAGGGCATTATTGTAGATTCTGATCTGAAATCTCCCCTTATTGTTGTTGGTTTTGTATGACTTCAAAGTGAAAATAAATGGCAGAGAAAGAAAACCTCTGGTTTCCAAGAAGGTGTGGTATGTCCAGCCTTCATAGAGCAAACAGTAACAATCATATATCTAAAGGATATCTAAAAGAAGTCTTTTTTACAGAACTTCCTTGATGAGATAGCGGTGTGACTATCGGCCTGGTACCTTGTTCTCTATGCTTCCCAGTCTGGCCTGTCCTGTTCCTCTGAAATCAGCTCCCTTTCTGGAAAAATTAATTTAAAAACATTTGCATCCTCCAGTTGAGCCATGTAATCCAGCTGCAAGTGTGTAAAGAAAAAGTAGACGAAATAGAGCAACCCATTAACTTCAAGTTAAATCTTCATCTTAATACTGGTTCAATATTCTCTCTACGCTTCTGTTGGGACACAGAGAATATGAAGGAAAATACTGCATATTGGTGCTCCTGTGCTGTGGGACCCCAACATCTGGTGCCACTATTCTGATTTTTTTAAACTGAAATACATAAGGGTTCTTTTTAGGACCTCCTTCTCTCAAGACTATATCCAGCTCTGATATTTAAAGTTTGTTAGTCACCATTATACCATGGCTTCGGAAGTACTTTTGATCCTCACAGTACAGCTGCAGGCTCTGCCTTCCAGAGATGTGTAACAGAGATGCTCTGTAATTCTCAGGTCAAATAGTTCTGGGAAATGAGATATATTGTCATCCTACCCCGGTTACAGGGGCAAGATGCAGTTGATCTTGGAGCTCAAAGTTGGGCAAGTTAAGGGACGCTGGAGACCAGAGAAAATTAGTAGGGGAAGAAAATGAGAATACTATTAGAAACACATACATTAAGAAGAACAAGAAATACTAACTCTGACATTGGTTGGACAGAAATGGGAAAAGTAGTCACGTTAGTAACAATACAGACCACAAAGAGGTAATTGATAAATATTTCTTGTCTCTGATGTATTAGAGGGTATATTTGAAGGTACTTAATATTCTTCTCAGTTACTGCTGGAATGGAAAACAACTACTATTAAAACCAATTATTTTAAAAAGCAATCTTGAATGCAAGAGTTTTTAAAGAGTCAGCCAAGGAATTATCTTTAATAAGCTTTGGTCTGTAAGGAAGTTTCAGAAGACAGGCAGAATACTAATGTTGGATCAATATTGAAAAATTATATAGAGGAGGCTTGGGTAATTTCAGGCCTAAGTAATAGCTTAATAGCCTATATAAGTTAAATAGGAAAGTGGCTGATGCATGACTCAATTAGTAAAGAATTACAAGGTAAGAAATATAAGTAACAGCAAGCAACATTGGTCTTGGGGAAACAGGACTGATAACCACAATGAGATGTAACAGTTTCCTTATGACATTTGACTTTGCAATTTGACCTGGAAACTCAAAGATAGAGCTTACCATTACAAATAATGACAAGATTTAAAAGTAAATAACTGACAGGTTTTACTGGGTACAGAGGACTGCTACTGAGTGGGCCTGGTTGCTCGGGTGTATTTCCGGAGGTAGCTGTAGGGTACCCACCTCAATCAACATCCAACAAATGCTTTTGTGATTCTACTTCTGAAACCCTTGAGGAGCAAAGGGAGCTCATACTCATTTCCTTCACCCTTGCATTTATGTTAGAAATAGCTTAGTGTGAAGATTATGGACCATATTTTGGTTTTCACAGCAAAAAGAGAATAAAAATTACTCAGAACAAAGCCATTGGAAAAAAACCCACCAAAATAAGTAAATAAAATCATACATTTGTCAACGATATGATTGATTAGCCACTGTAAATAGTGGAAGTTTTGCTGATAGTAATGCATATAATCAATTGTGCCGTCTAAGCAGCTCAGAAAAAATAGATCAAATGCATATCTAACTTGCACTGGAGAAAGAAACAACCCTGTCCTAACTGGTAACCTACAGGTAACCTCAGTTCTGTTCGTATCAGAAAATGTAATGGTGTGAGCAAAAATAGATGGATGGAGACTTCCTTATTGGAGGTGGATTTTCTTTGATAGATTCACCACAATAATACTGGAACTTTTGTCTTTATTTGATGTGTAACCATCAGTTTAGGTATTTAAACAATTTAACTGTTTCATTGTTTGCAACCATTCTCTCAGAAAATAATTTCAATATACAGCTTATCTATTTCCTTCAGGTACTTTTCTACATTCATAGATGTTTGGTTGTAACATTTTTAGTAGACAGTGCTTAATTTATGTAAGAAATTAATTATAATATACAAACGGAAAAAAATTAGCTGGTCATGACTTTCGCTAACTTGCCAGTTGATGCTGCCTAATGAGTATTAGAGTAGGTACAAATAGCAAAAAATAATGGTTTTGGATCTAACTCATAAAGAAAAGCCCAAATAAAATATTTCCTGAATTCATGCATGTGCAGAAAGAAATTTCTCCTGAATTGCAAAGGCTGAATCTCGATATTTTTATAGTTTATGCACAGTGAGGAAATAATAGAGAATGCTGAAGTAGGCAAAAGAGATTATGAGAGCTGTGAAAAGAAAATATGAAATCCAAGATGAGCCCGTTTGATAGAAGACTAGAGAGATAATGCAATACAAAGTCCAAGTCACAGTTTGGGCTTTTCTGAACTTGACAAATGTTTGGCCAAGAAAATAAACTTGGAGAAGGGTATCATTAATTTGAAAGACTGTAACGATAACTGCTAGCTGTCCTCTTCAAACCCTTGAAGAAACAAAGATAGTTGTTAGAAATTTTGCCCTAAAGTTATGCAATGTATCAAAACTTTTTTTTTTGAGTGCCATTAAAAGTGACTTGAAAGCTATCTGCGTCTTGCTGCTTCTTTGGTTGGACAGCTTATGTGGCAGTTGTATCATTAAGTATCACTTCTGTACACTTTTCAAGTGGCAGATTAGGTTTATGCAACTAGGTCACTTATACATTTGAATTTCAGCCAGCCTGCAGAAAGCTGCTAACTTATTTCACAGAGACCTTTAGTAGGCTGTCTGGCTAAAGGAACATATAATTAAAATACTGCATTGCAGGTAGTGCAACTAGACCAAAAATTAATTTGTAAAACCACAGGAGCCATTCAGTGGTTTGCTTTCTTCAAAAGAAATCAAAGTTATGGTGATATTGATTATGATGTACCATAAATCTAGGACTGAAAGTTTTTTGCATCCACATCTGGGCATTATTGTCCTAGGTGCCCATGGCTTGCTTGCTTGTCTGCCTTGCCTCACGTCCATCTGTTTGGACGGCAGGACTGGAGTACTAGCCTCTCACTCCTTCTTGTACTCCACAACATCTGCTGACACTAATAAGCCAAGGCAGCATAGCTCAGGGGTGAGGAAAAGAAAATATGACATCTGTTAACTCCGGCATAAGGTTTTCTGGTAAATGGAACTGCAATGGGATAGATATGAGAAAACTGTTGTTATTAAATAATTCTACTTATTTGCTCTGGAAGAATTAACTGCATGCAGTGCTGAGCTTTAGAGACTACCTGACCATAGTGGATGAAAAAATCAGTTGTGATGCAGTTGCTTGGTGGGGCGGCCAACACTGGAATTGTTCGGACTGGATTTATCCATCAAATTATGTTAATTGTCTAACTAGGGGACTCATCTGAGGTCTATAGGTGCAAAGAAAACAGGAAAAAAAACCCCATGCTTGTCACCTAATCAAATTATGATATTTTCTTTCCTTCCAGTACAGTTCATAGTAGGTCTGGTTCCTACCACTTGACCAGGCTTTGCCTTTGTGCTTGTTCTGTCTTCACATAAATGTCATACAGTTCTCTCAAACACAATAACAATTCCTCTAGGTTGTCTCCTGTCAATGCAGACAATGCAATGACCCAGTTATCTGTCTGCTCTTTAAGGAGTGGTAGATTAATCCTGGACTGAGCAAGGTCAATCTTCTGGGGTGTAGGATGGATGGATAATGACCTTCCAGTGGTTGGTGTCTGAAATAAAAATTAAAGGGGCAAAAACCCCATAAATTGGGGTTGGCCTGATATGTCTTGTTTAACCTGAAAGGCGACGTCACTTAATGACTTCTACATTTTATAAAAACATGACAACTTGGAAATAAAATATTTTGAATGTAGTCAAAATATTTCTGGCAATTTTAAAATAGAATTTTGTGAATTTCTCCTATTTGATTTCCTTTTTTTCAACCTGTTAAAATTTCAGCCTAATTTATGACTAATTTTGTTCCATCCCAAGACTGTATTTATTACCTGGGGAGAAAAGATTTTCCCAGTTTTCCTTTGGAACTAAATACAATAGGTAAATGAGTCTGCTTGTAAGATTAAAACTAGTCCAACAGCCTTACAATCGTGCCGCAATCTCTAAGGCTGGTCAGAGGCAACCACCTAAACTAAGCGGGATCTGCATAGTCCTTTGCCAGTCTCAGGAATTTGATGAAATAATCCAACAACCAATACATTCAGGTATGATTTCTAGACAGGAAAGAGAATAATTTCTGGACTGTCCTGGCTGTTGGCTGAGGGGTATGTGTAGCCTGAAGAGTTAAAGTTATATCTTGAAATTAAGCTTTGCAGTGTTGGCTCGTGGTTTCTGAGAAGTTACTACCTTCTGCTGCCTGTGCCTGGAGGGGCCCTGCTGTGCTCGCTTGCTGTGAAGAAGAAACGTTGCCAGAGTACAACTACTTCCTCATCACTTTTTAATTTGGCCCCTTAGCCCAGACCTGTAAGCCAAAGTCTGAGCTTTAGACTTCCTAAATCAATGAATGAGTATTGCCAGCTTCCAAAAGACAAAATCTGACACCCTGGGGTCCACTATTTAATGCATGCTAGGGTGGTGGGGAAACCTCAGCTCCCAAGGATGTCGGTGAGAACATCATTAGGAAGCCCCCAAAGGGGTTAATGGTAGGAAAAAAGGGGCCTATGAACCAAGAGTGAGCGAATAACATCAAGGACACCTGTTTGGCTATGTATTTGCAGACAGCTTAAACTACTCTTGATATCCACATAGTGCCTTGAAATGGCTTCACTGTCACTTAAATTTTGGGTCTAGAGTTTGAGCTCTGGCCCTCTCAGAATGGTGCTCCAGTAATCAAAACTAAGGGTTCTGGCACCACCCTGTGCAGATGCAAAAAACCCCAAACCATCTAGGATGTCAGTCCTGAGCAGTAGTGCTCACTCGGTATTCCTAGGAAAGGCAGGAAAGAAATGCGGCTGTTTATCAGCTGATGACATGGAGCAAGCTAGGGAAATTGCTCCGAATATCATCCCTATCCCTCCTTGCTCTTCTGGAGCCTAAAGCCAGGCAGAGCCTGCAAATGCTTTGGAGAACTTGCTCTTGCACCAAGTGAATCTGTGGTCTGCATTAAGGTTGTACGTTGTACTTTTTTTTTTCCAGATATTTGATCTCTTTTACTTTTAAAAGACCAGCAGGAAGATGTTTCAGCAATTTATTATGGAGGTAGAAGTGGGAGAGAAAGCAAGTTAGTACTGCAGCATCATTTGGGTGTAGCAACACACAGCTTAAGTTGACCTAAGAAGTTTCTGGTTTTGTTTTGCCCTTCCTACACTAGCCTAGACATGATTTCCCCCATCCAGGACTGGGTTTCTGCTGATCCCAGTGTGAACTAGACTGGGGAGATGTAGGAGCTGAAAAATTAACCCAGAAAAAACAACCAACTAACCAAACCAAACCAAACGAAAAAGAATAGCTTTCTACTAGTTGTGCAGATCAACATCAGGAGCAGGTAACTGCCAGTGCCAGCACAACGGAGGAGATCGACTGCTCGAAGGGAACAGCATCACTGATTCGGGCTGGCTCGCGCCGGCATGCTATTGCTGTCTTAAGGCTGGAAACAAGACCGGAGTGCAAGACTTTGTGCAGGACTTCTGGCAAGAGAGAGATTGAGCTGACTTGCTTGGAGGCAGCTGCCTGGGCAGACAAAGAGATAGTGGCTGTTAGAGGAAAACAAGGATTTACAAGTGTTGTGGCAAATTCCAGGCTCAGAATTTCCTAGTTACTTGCTCCTTCCTCCTACTGTTATAGAGCTCCTTGTAGGCTCCAGGAAAGGTACGGCAGCATTTTAATAGAGGTTTTCAAAAAAATAAATTAGCAACAAAACTACAACTGGCATTTCCACACTGAGATGCATGAGCTCTAGTCTCCCATTAGTGAAAAATTCAATTGAAGCCAATTTTGATTTTTTTTTAGTAGTTTAGAAAGCTTGTTTTCATTTCTAGTTTACACTTATTCATGATCAATTTAGGCTTTTTCTTCCATCATTATCCTTAAGCTTAAATAACTTTGTTTCTTGCCTGGTGTTTACTTCGTTGATGTATTTATAGAGAGATAACATTTTACCCCTCGCAGCTATGATTTTACAAGGTTAAACAAACTCTGCTGATTTCTCTGTGGTACTCTGATCGTGTTGATATCTTGTTTCTGCCTTATACTTATTTCAGTTTATCTTTCTTCAACATCAGTGGTCAGGATTACATGTAGTGTAACAAATGAAGCTTTACCAGTGCCTTGTAAAATGACATTAATAACTCCCTGTCTCTATGGAAAATACTTTGCCTGATATATTTTAGAATTATAATTGTCTTTTTCATGTCTGCATCACATTGATAACTCATAGTCATCTCATGATTGACTGATACACCTACCTCTTTCTCATTCATTGTCACTTACAGACAGGAAGCCCATAGTCTGTGGCAAAAAAAAAATCCTTGTTTCTGTTCCCTATGGACATGACCATGACATGTTTAATATTACTCTCATTTTCAAGGTCATATAGTTCTTCTGTACATTACTCCACTCCTTCACCATGTTGACTATACTTCCCATTTTGTGTCCTTTGCAAATGACACTTGTATTCTTTTTTTTCAGGCAAAGAAAATCCTATTTTTTAAAAAAATTCCATTTTAAGCAAGCAAGTTCTATGCTTCTGAATGAAGAAATACCTTGAAAGCTGAACTAACCTGAAGTATAAAATTGGGCTCTGTGTCTTTTTATGTGCTATGTTTACTTATAAAGACTTGATTGTACAGTTCTGTTATCTAAATCTCAAAAATTTAATTCTTCAACTGTTTGTAATTTATCAAAAAGAGTAACATGAAAAGCTATGGGAAGGATGGCTTTAACAGAAGCTTACTGTTAATTACAGTTTCACGCTTATAATAAAGAACCTTATCTCTTGTAAGATTACTTAAATCTCAGTTGTGAAGACAACATCAGATTATCAAAGACATCAGCCTGAGCCTTTCTATTCTCTCTGATGGAAGAAAAAAATCTTGAAATCAAGTTAACATTCCTAATTATTTCTAATGAGAATGAAGGACTAGGTAATTCCATGCTAGATAATTGAGTGTTTTAGTTGTTTGACTAGATTGAGCTTGTAGGGGGGTAACCCTATAATGCTAATGTTTGTACTTCATGTAGCTCAGTCTTTTATGTCTTTTGATAACATTTATGTCTTTTTGATAATAACATACCATTTTTAGCTCTGTGATAAAATATTTTCTATAATTTACATTGAAATATGTAGTGAAAAAAAGAAAAAGACTTCTTATGCTGCATCCATATTGACAGATTTCTAAGAAGTAGAAGTGATTTTAGACCACGTTTATGTTCAGGACAAAGCCTTCAGTGGGGGTTCCTGACTGTCCTCAGAAAGCACTCTAGCTCCTTGAGAGATCAGGTTTTATTTTCTTTGTTTCTCCTTCCTAGGGTTACCTAACTCACAGTTATTTTCTCTGAGTGGAAAAAGGGGTTTCACCAGATACCCTGTTGCACCCCACCCCTGGAACTGAGCAAGGACTGGACGCTGAGCAGATGTGTTTCAGCTGGGGTAAGAGTATTGCAAGAGGCAATGATACCGCCCCAGCTTTCTGCATCTGGAGCTTGCTTGTCACTACCTTGTCAGACGGCGCGGCTCTCGCAGACCCTTCAGGAAATTGGATTGGAGTCAGCTGTGCCAAATCCTTCACCGTCTGTCACCTAGTCCTCACCCTGATTGCTTGCTGCCAGGCCTGGACTTGCTTGTTTGTCTCCATTAGGTATATATATTGATTGGGTTTGCTCCTTTCTGTAGAGGAAGATGTTTTGTGGGTTGTTGGTAGAAGCTTTGTTTCTTGTGATGAGGGGCTTGTTAATGATACATGAGCTGGTGAGGAGATGTTTGATGGAGGTGGGGTGAGGCTCAATTTATTTGAGGAAGGAAAAAAGCTTTTTCTCTGTGGTAGTGAGAAGGGAAAAGTCATTGGGATTGAAAATGAACCTGTTACCCCCCTTAAAGGAAGGGGGAGTGGGCTGTTCAGGCTGGCAGCACTCTGCTGGGAAGAGGTGCACAGAGAATCAAGTCTTCCTTCTCCTGTCTCTTACATAATAAGGGCCAATGTAAGGGCCAATTCAACTACAGATCATTTTGCTTTGTGCCCTAGAAACTGTTACTGAACTCTTTAAAGTGAGGCCATTACTCCTTTTTATATAGGCAGTTCTGTATTCTCAACAATTGCCATTGCAAGGAGGAGAGATTGGAGCCAATCATTAGTATTTCTTATACTGTTTTCCTGGGTGCAAAGAGTTTGCTTAACTGCTAGACTAACTTTTGGGTTTTTTTAAAATCTAAATGAAAAAGTAAGATCATGACAAAGTACAATAAAAATAACACTTAGGAAGAAGATACCACAATACTTGCAATGCAAGTAGATACCAAAACAAACTCCCAAACAATAAATGTGACAAATGTGTCGAAAAAACTTTCTTAATCTGGGGACAGCACTTTCTGCTCTAGGACTTCTTCTGTACTTACAATGATTCTGTTTGACTTCTTGCTGTTGGGTTTATAATAGTAACCTCTGCTTTTATGGAGGTAATCATACACAATAAAGTAAGTGAACACAATAACACACTTGTTCTCTAATTTGCAGGCGAAGACACTGTGCTTCTAAAACAAGTTCATGCTGTAACTGCATGTGCAAAAGTGGCAGGTTCCTGGGGTAACAATTTTGGTGGGCATGCAGCCGTGTAATAACAAAACTGGCAGCCTCTGGCAGTCTTGTGGCCACCTCAGCTTCCTTGTCAAAGACTACAGCGTAAGGGATAAGATACATACTTTGTCAAGGGCTACAGAGATATTTACCACTAGGAGAAAAATACATGAGGTCTGGCATCACAGAATGTATTCTCTAATCATTGCAGCCTCTTCTGTCTGTTCCTGTCTCTTCTTAAACTCTGCTAAGGCTAGGTCCTGTTTTTCTTACATATCCCGTTCTAGTCTTTTCTCCTTTTTTTTTTTTTTCCCCAATCTTTTTTCCCAGTCACTCTTAGTTCCCCCACATGGGAAGTCTGTCTAAATACTGCACTTTCCTACTCTTACTTCATATCCAAAGAGGCAGTCACTATTGCAGCTATCTGAATTTCTTGTGTAAGTAATCTTTCCTCTTTCTAGACTCACAGTTCATCTTTCGCTAGGTTCACTAGATGTACAGAAGACCGAACTAGACAATTTAATCATCTCTTGTGGCTTGAACTCTGTGCATGAATCTCGTTCTCAACATTGAGTTGTCAATAAAATTTCACACTTGATTAATAATTGCTTGTTTCACCAGGCATAAAGACAGAATTCCTCCTTTGCTCTCATGAGAAAGAAGGCACTGCCTATAAAGCAGAGTTAGCTCATGAAGAAGCACAAAATATTTTTGGCATGTCCCCATCTTTGAGATTTGGATGACATTTAAAAGTCTCTGCTGCTGAGATTAATTGGCCAATGTTCCTGGAAGGTCATCGCTGGCACTTTCATTTTCAGTTCAGCATTCTCTTATGAGATAACGTTGAGTAACCCGTATTGCAACATGCATACAGTCCTTTCAATTCCTCCCTGAATTAGCCAATTTTGCATACAGCAATGAACTTTGCAAGAAGGGCCTGAGCTCTTGTACATGTTTAATGCCATCTAACATCTGTCAGTTGCTTAATTTCCAAAGGGGGCACCCCTTCTTTTCAGGAGTGCTCTCCCCAACTCTCAGACTCGTAATCATCATTCTGCACGCTGCACTCCAAACAAAAGCACTCTGCTGTCTCGCTCTGACATCTAATGAGAATGATTGCTCTCTTACCAAAGTGGCAGCATTGCTAAGCAGCACCAAAGCAGCAATTACAGAAATAAATGCAGAGATTTCCCTGCTGGTGCTGTGAGGAGGCAGCGATGGGTCCTTAAGGAGCTGGACTCGACCCTGTGCAGGTGAGGCACAGCTCGGTCATTCTGTATTTGTTGAAAACTTCCTGGAGGATTTACATTTTATCTAGTCTTGCACCCAATTATTTTTCTGACCTGTATTTCCCTGATTTTGCATTTCCTTAATTTCTGGCACCTGCAGGTGTGACGGTGGGGACTTTGCTGTGTTTACATCAGAGATGGGACAGACAAACCTGAGAGGCTGTGGAAGAGGCTTTCAGAATAGCTGGGGCCCAGCTAATGTCTTGTGCTCTGGCCAGCCACTGCCTTAACTGAAGTATTAGAAGAGGTGAACTAAAGAAAATAATTTTGGAAAACAGACTAATAAATAACAGGAGTGCTCCGAGGTCATACAGGTTTTCAGCTGAAATGGCCAGTGTAACCTGGCCCAAGGTTTGGCCCGTTCAGCTGTCTGTGGTCCAAGGCCTGATCTGGTACCTCTGAGCCGTGTGATTTTTGGCTCACTTTTACTGAGAATGTTGTCAAGGTGTGATGAAGTTTGTGAGCTGTGGATGCACATGCTAATAAACGTGAAAAACAAAGGCCGAAGTGGAAGTGCTGAGACAGTAGAAATAGCAGCTTAAGGATCCAAAAGGAAAAATACCACATGAGAAGATATAAAACCCTAGGAGAGATGCAGAGACTCAGAAGATGCAGAGTCAGCAGAGTGCAGATGAGCGATACAAGAGGGTGACCTTCCTCCCTGTCTGGCTGCCTGGTCAGCAGCGATTCATCAGGAGCTTTGTCGGGGTGGGAAGTCTAGTAACGCTTAGCCTTATAACACCTCGCTCCTAGCTGTTTGTTCTGTTTATCAGTCAGCAAATAACTGCTTTTCACCCCAAAGTTGCATTAACTTTTCCTGACGAATCTCTTTGTATGGGGAAAACGATGGTCCTCCTCCCCAAATGTGACCAAGTGATGGCTGTTTACGACAGGGTTTTTACTGGAAGGTGAAATAGAAATGCAAATAATTTCCATAGATTGCCAGATTATGAATCCTGGATTTTTTATTTTTATTTTTTGCTAGAAATTTTGGGGCGTGAGGATGTAAACCCGATTCAGCCTGAAGTCAGGACACTGCCCAACCTCTGGTGCAGCTCAGAATTTAGGTGATGCTTTGCTGCTGACAGCACATGGCTGGGCCTGGCATCCTCAGACAAAGGTGCTTCATCCACACACCAGAGGGGATTTAGTCTTGTCTCATGGTCCAGCTGGAGCATGGTCAGATACATCTGATAATAGAGGCCTGTCTTTGTTCTGACACTGATAACACCCCTGCCTAATCCTAAGAAACATACTCTAATGCCTCTATTTTTTCCCCCCTGAAATGTCTCTTTTCTAATTCCATTTCTTTTTTTGCCAGTTTTGGGAGGCGGGGGAATAAAGGAGGAAGGTCATGATGACAAGCTTAGCAGTTCTGTAAATAAATAGAAACTCTGGTATCAGAGTTATGCTCTGCTATTTAAAAAAAGAATGTACAATAGTAAGGAGAGATTTGAAATCTGTAATCTTCCTGGATGTGGAAATAAATAACTGTATCCATGGTGCATAACTTCTGTTAAGAAGCTGGTGTTTCAATCACAAAAAAGTAATAAAGTGCTAGCAAAAGGATATGCCATGTCACATCTAACCAATTCATACTATAACAGTTATGCTAGTGATACATCATTTCTATACTCCATTTATATGCATGTTAGCATACTTATGAGCATTTAGGCCTATGTGCTTGAATGAGGCTGTGGTTTTCTTCCCTCAAGTTTTGTCTGTTTCTAAGTGGAGTATGAACAGTAGGAAATGTAAATTTGTTCTTCCTTGTCTGCCAGTAAGGATAAAACAGATGCAGAGTTGTAGACAAGAGTACCAGCATTCACAGGAAGGTTATCTTCATAGAGGCTCTGTAACTAGGATGGTCAGAGGAAGAAGACTGCTTGGTCAAGCTGATCAGGAAATGTTCTAATCATCAAAAGGAATATCTGAAGCACGCAGGGCACAGCATACTTCATGTGATAGCAAACTGTCTGCTGCATAGGGATTGCATTTAATCAGAAGTGGTACTCAACTGCTAGACTCCAGGTTTGAAGGCCATAATAGGTGTGGTTTAGTTTATGTATGGACAGGACAAATAAAAGTTTAATTTGATCTCTAAAAAAGAAAAATTGTGGTGCATCATAGTAAGTGTTGACACTTTTATAATATAATCTTCTTAAAGGAAATTTCCTACAATGCTGCTTCTCAATGAAGTGACCCCAAATCTAAGTAGCTTCCTGGGGCAGAAAATGCTCTACAAAATCTTACATCAGAAGAGGTGGTATTGTGCTAAACAGAATTGCAAGCTGGACGTGGAGGATAGGTGAAAACGGAAGAAGGGAGGATTTCTGACAGTTTAGCCCAGGCCATAATTTGGAGCAAAATTTGGGCAAGTTTCTCGCTTTAGCCAAGGACTTATTGTATGATACTGGCCAAGTCCCTTAATCTCTCTGAGATGAACTGATGCTACCTAATTTTGAATTGCCTAAGAAAGCTAACGTCCTAGGCTTTCGGTATGGTCAATGAAGAGAGTATGGGACCACCAAAGGGCAGTGGAGCTTACTTATCTCAGTAGGTGCTCCATGGAGCTGTGGCTGTTGGATTTATAACACTGCAGTTCGTAACATGCAACTGGATGGGCTGAATCTTTCCCTCTATCACTTCCCTGTCTATCAGTACAGATATTTTAATTCTGTATTTTTATTCTCTGTCTCATTTCTTTAGCTCACCAGCTGTCTGATGTTAGGACTGTTACCCTGCGCCTCTTCCACTCTTAAAGCAACAGGATGCTGAAATGCACTGAAGCTGCAGGCACCATGTTAATGCAAATACATGTACACTATAAATAAACACTTAAATACTAGCTAAAACACAAAAATCCCAGCTTTTTACTAGTCATAGTCATATTTTTACCACTGTCTGTTGAGTATTCTATTAACTGGAAAGGTAATGATCCTGTTCAGTGCAGCCTTGTCTCTTAAACTGAAATAAAGAAGCGAAAACTCTTGCAACTCCAAACAGCTTTTTCTATCAATTAGTTAACTCTCAGCAAGTCATATCTGCTAAGAAGATATTAATAGTAGCGATCAAAGAGAGAGATCACAAATGTCAAAATTTCCAGCTGAAGACATAATTACCCTAAAAAGCTTTTTATGTAACTTTTTGCTGCATCTGCTGGAATTTATGAATCACAAAAGAGAAACTAATCATCCCAAGAAAGAAATGGAAATGCATAGGTCTTCTTATATTTTAGGCAAACAGAAGATTTGTTATGCTTGGCTAAAATACAGATTATTATTTTTTTAATTAAGTAGTTCGTAAAATTGGTGCAACTAAAGTAGGGCCACATTTACAGTATTCAGGAGACAAACATACAGCATCCCAGAAAAAAGTGGTGACCAACTATTGGCTTGCCTACAAGTTGCCATGGAAACAAGATCACCTTCCTTCAAAAAGGATGGTGTTGAATATTCAATATTTATATCATATCTTTGATATTACAAGTAATAGACTTAGAAGGTCAGAAAGGACCTTTACTTCATCTTATCTGGGCACTGAATTTCTCCTAATATGTCCCTTATTCAACCATTAACTTGTGTCTGTTTTAAAAGCATCTTGTATTGATCTGAAGGCAGAAAATGAACCTAGTGTTAAAAATGCGTGCCTAATATCTCATCTGAGTTTGAGTCTGACTTCAGCTTAGCCAGTGGTTCTTGTTATGCATTTCTCTCCTAGATTAGATATCCTCCAGTACCAGTGAAAGTTTCCTATCATCTGCTGTAGTCAGGGAAACTTCCAAACTCCTCTTTCTTAAACCTTATCTCCTGCAGTAAGATGTTTATTTAGCCTTTAAATAATTTCTGTAGGTTGCTTCTCATATTGAAGAAAAGTAGGCTTTGTGGTGGGATTAAGAAGTTAATCTTTTCCCTATTTGTTTTTGTGTGTGCAAACTGAAAGCGGGGAAAATCCGACATCACTGGTCGCATGTTGCACTGTTTCCCTGCAAAAGAGGAGTTACTGATTATATGATATATGCAGTAAGAAGTGTTGATGTGGGGTTTGGGGCCGTTTCAGATGTATATGCTTTCAGAGGAGCTGTAATTATGATCTTCCTTTGAAGCTGCTCGGTGGGTCCCCATCACTCCAGCTCCTGGCTTGCCACCCAACACTCTGCTCAGCCTCATCATGCTCCTCTTCTTTCACCCAATGTGTGTCTCAGAAATGCAAGAACAGTAACTCCGACAGTGCCTATAGAGGTGCACTGTGAGGCAGCCATAGTGGTGTTCATATCTATATGTTAGATTAAAGTATCAGGATTTATGGCTAAAAGTGGGGCTACACCAAGCAAGTAGCTTTGTGAAAAATTTGACTGTAGTCCCTCTAAAAGGCTCTGTGACCTGGATTTTGCCTCTGTGTCTGCTCTTGCAGCTTTGGAAGCTTAGTATTATGGTACACATTAATATTAGACCCAAGTGTCTAATATGTCTAAAGTTAAAAGAGTAAGTGGGTGTATTGCTGGAAAATTCAGCCACATTAAAATATTTCACACATCCAAGGATTTCAGTATTTTAAGCAAAATGGCTGCAGTGTTGGAGTTTTCTTTCTTTTTAGAAAACAAGAAGCGTTATAAAATATTTGAAGCTAGTAAAAGTTTTTCAGCTTTACAATATGACAAAAATGTGAAGAGAAAATTACCTGGGGTCTGCCTCCCCTTTTTTTTTTTAAATTTCCATCCAATTAAAAGTGCATTGTTCACAGAATTTTTATTATTGCTTTCGGCTCTGTTGAATTTAGTGCCGTAGCCTCATTTTTCCTCATCAGATCATAGAGACCAAACTGGACTGGATTGCAGCCAACAATGCGTTGATTTTTTAATGTGATTTTTATGCCTTGAAATACAATCATATATTTTAACTGAACTGCGATTACCTGAATTAATCAGAACAACCAATACATAAAAGAAAATAATCCATGACAAATAGTAAGAAAATGTTCACGTTAACACAGAGAAACTGTTCTGAAAATTGTATTTACCAACTTCATTTCTTCTGTTCAATGGCAGCTCAAACTGAATCTAAGAAAGCTCTAGGTTATGTAGATTATGTTTTGGCTCTATCCTCCCCACTTGTTCTCTGCATATCAAGGATAGCTGGAAAATTAGCAGTGGGATGCTTTGGAAGACTGTCTATTTACTCATCTTGCTGAGCATGGGGAAATGCTAGCAGCATCTTTTTCACCAGGAAAGCTGAAGCTTTTCCACAGGAGTACACTCATATGCTTGCTGTGTACTTACAGAAATGAAACATTTTCATTGGCTTGGGAAAAAAGACCAAATTAATATGTAACTATAACTGCTTCTGTCTTGAGAGCTCATATTTACTTTCACACAGCTTTTTTTGTTGCATTAGGGGAAAAAATATGCATGTAGCTCCCTTTTTCAAATGTGAGAGTTTTCCAGTGACTACAAAGGGCTGTGAGAATATTAGCATACTAGCTAATTAAGATTATTTTGCATTCTTAATATTTAGCTATGCATGAGGGAGCTATACAGGGAATTTGAAGGAACAGGTATTTTAAAGGAGATTAGGCCTTAAGAACATCAGAAATTAAAAGCTTTAAGTCTTTTTACAAGCATGAATATTTCAAGAATGTTATGAGAAGCTGTTGTCCTCAAGAGGTAATGATAACCACATATCCTCCCGAGTTTGTGCTGGCATTTGCCGCCTGACTGAAGAAGTTAAAGCTGTAACTCTACATCACTTAATGAACAGCACTGTTGAAGCTCAGAAGGGAATTTGAATTCCAGCTGGATGTAATTATCGTTATTATTATTAGTTTATGTTCACATGCCTTCTCAGGTAGGAATCTCACTGTTTAGCTTGAAATTTTCTTCATAGAATCATAGAATCATAGAA
>NW_009213495.1:0-391 GCF_000690835.1 Fulmarus glacialis | reverse complement strand
TGTTGTTGCACAGGGCCCCATTTAAAATCATTCTTATTCCTGGTCACTTGATAGAGAGGGCTTACGATTTGACTGTAATCTGGAATATACATTCTCCAAAAACCCACAACGCCTAAGAAAGCTTGTGTTTCCTGTTTGCTAGTTGGTGGGGACATGGCTGTTATTTTGTTGATCACATCCCTTGGGGTCTGACAACATTCATCTTGCCATTTTATTCTAACTGGATCTCCTGTGCAGGTCCCTTGACCTTACTTTGTTTTATGGCAAAACCGGCCTTCAGAAGGATTTGGACTATTCTCTTCCCTTTCTCAAAAAACCTCTTCTGCTGTGTTGCCCCATGCAGTGATGTCATCAATGTATTACAGGTGTTCCGGAGCCTCCCCCTGTTCCA
>NW_009213494.1:0-12255 GCF_000690835.1 Fulmarus glacialis | reverse complement strand
TGGAATAGTGGATACTGTACCTACTGCATAAGTTACAGTGAATGCTAAGAAAACTGGATTTGGTATAAAAATTATTGTAATGGAAAAGATTGTTTGCAATAAGCTTTTAAGAGTGGATGCACATGAATCTTAGAAAAGAGAATATTCATTAGGAATAATCCAGCCATCTCAAATCAGCCTGATGCAGATAACTCTCTTCTTGTTTTCATTGAGTATTTTACTTTTACAAGTAAAAATTAAGTAAGGATTCTCTTCATAGTAAGGCCTATTTCTCTGCATTATGAGCACAGGAGACAGGTGAGTATCCTGATGTAGCTAGGATTTTGAGACAGAGGTGGTGATTTCCCATGGCAACTGGATGGAACTAGGTCTGCTTCTGATTTTCCCTTAATCTAATGGGGTTGCTGCTTTTAGCCAGTAAAAAATCATTAGCATTCTCCATCTTTTTTTGAACTCCAAACACATTTCTAAGTGAATTGCAGGTGGAAATTGAAGTAGAATGGTGTCATTTCTGTATGATGAAGGCCTTCAATTTACCGTTGGACTCGATGGTTTTAAAGGCCCTTTCCAACCAAAATGATTCTATGTTTTGATAGGGATTAATGTCAAATATGAAGGAACAATGAAGAGATTTACAATTATTTGGTTGAAATGATGCAGATGGTTAGGAACACCTTGTGAATAGGCCGACCTGACACATAGTAGATAAAAAGGCCTTGAAACTTAGTATTCTAGATAAGGAGGCCAACCTTGTATCTTGAGATAAGAGGGTGGTGCTAGTGAGAATTGCGCTAATTAAGCCAGGAGCTAAAACTAAGCATGCGTGAAGACTGAGACTTTTGCATATGTTAATGAATTCCGGGAAATGTAATGAATACGTATACTCTAACTGTATATAACTTCTATGGTTAAGTGGTTTGGCACGCACACTAGGTGGAGCGATCCCCTGTGCGTCCAGCGCTGCAATAAAGAATACTTGCTTTCTAAAACTCCAAATTGAGTCTTAGAGAGTTTGTCAGGAACTTCTTCGTTTCAGATTCTATGAATTACTTGACTTTTGTACTCCCTGGAAGGGTGCTTAGTGACAAACAGAGTAGCAAAAGATGTCAGCTTTGTAACGATGAAACTAAAAGCTGAGCAACACAAACAGGAAGAGAATTTTAATGTCTTGAAAACTTCTTCAGTTCTAATCTGGATTCTTTGTAAATTTTTGTTAAACTGTGTACTTAGAAGAGGTAGTGCTCCCTGGCAGGGAGAATGCCTATGTGTATGTATCTGGCACTCAAACTGTGATCACTCCCAGTGTACTTCACTTGGGTGGATATATTAACAAAACAAATGAGACCAGATTTGTATTCCCACTGTGTTATGATTAGAAGCAAAGAGCACAGTTTAAAATGCATTTGAGATCTCAACAGTTTGTAGAAATAAATAAGGGCAAAATGATAATTTCTTAAAAGAATTATCAGATTATGTTTGTAGGTTTTATTAAAGCGAATTAAATTTGACTCTCCAGAGGAGAATGAAATCCACTCAGGATATGCATTGTACCTCTTTAGTTCCATGGATTTCTTTAAAGAGCATTTTTGTTTTGGCAAGTCCGTTTGGCCTTTAAATTAGGTGTTAATGACACTGAAAAGTAAAGCATAGAAGGGCAATTAACCTGTTGTATTAACTTCTTAGCAAGTAAAATGCTATCTTTTCAACCCTCATAACCACTAGGCTCCCAGTTAACCACACATTTGCAGGTGCTTGGTCACAAACACAGCCAAGGAGGAGGGAAAAAACCCCTTGCAGAGCATTAGAATAGCTTTTCATTGGCCCGCATGATAGACATTGCTGTATCTTCTTAGAAAGCTGGTCTAGGACTTGAATTTGTGGCTCAATTTTTGTTAGAACTTGTGGGTGTTCCAGCTAAAAGGGTTCATTTTGTCTGATTTTACTTTAATCTTGTCTGTGGCTTAGCTTTCAGAGAAATGCTCTTTAATTTAATAAATGTAGGTACCAAAATATTTCTGAACCGGGGTTTGCCATTTTACCTGGACCATTGCTAAACTGTCTTGAGTCTTCTGCTTCTTGTTTCATACTCGCAGGACCCACAAGGTGGCAATGTCACACAACGGGATTATTGCCAGGAAGGCCTGCAGAACTGCTCTGCTTAAAACCAGGTGGCTTGAATTGTGTTTACAGGAGGGAATCACTGATGTGCTATGGTAAACAACTCAGCTGGATAGTGATAGAGCCTTTGAGGGCCTTCCTGATGATGCTACTTGGGACAGAGGGCCAAAGGTGCTCTGTGCGGAGAGTTACCTATGTGGCAGTATCTCATCTTGGCTTCATGCTGGTGGCGAATGTTCTGGAATTCGTGTCCCAGTCTGATATTTCCCTTTCTCTCCTTCCATCTTCTTCTGTTGGGTTAGAAAGAAGCTTTTAATAGACTTAAGATCTGTTCTCAATGTATTTCTGCTGCTGCAGTTAATTTTGTCTCCTTTGGAAAGATCCTGGTTTTGCAGCTTGCCACTCATGCTCAATATAAGTGTATGGAATTGATAGCTTTTAGGTAATTACTGCATCCCCTAGTATTATAGTATTTTGCTTACAAACAGGATAAGTACAATCTGTCTTTTAGACTGTCAAGTCAGTTGCATATCCGGGAAGATGAGCTAAAACTGAACAGATGTGCTTCCTGTATTAAATAATGAACTCTCACTGTGTGCCACTAAATGGCAAATGAATCATGATGTGCACAAAATTATTCCTTTAATGAAAATGCAGCATCAAGACATCTTCAGCCATGTAGCGTTTCTCTTGGCTGACCCAGAGCCTTTCATTAACCTCTTCATGCACACTCTCTTACTGGAACTTTTTGGCTCCCTAAAATCTGTTTAAAAATATGTATGTGTTCGATTTTTTTTTAACCTATTTGTTTAAATAAGATACCTGGAGGTGAGATGATGATGGTGGGAGGAAAAGTGGCTTGCTAAATAGCTGGGAAACTCTGCCTCAAAATTCTCTCTTCAGCCTTAGAAGAGGTTTTTGACATGAGGTGCACACTGCTAATACTTGAAACAATCATTCATTACTGTCATGTGCTCTCACTAGCCATTCTTCTATTAAATGTTGCAGTCCTGAAACTGTATTTCAGTAAGCATGTCTGTCTTAAGAAGTTTATTGTGGTTTATGGTCAAGGATGCATCTCTATATGCTGTTTTTCCTGTAATGCAAAGATGTTTCAGGGTTAAAGGTTTCTCCTGAAAGCTGTCATTTTAGCTGCTTGCAGAGAACCTTTTATAGGACAAGAAATTGCACGCATTAAGCATGTGCACCTATGAACACCTCGCTGCTTGGTAGTTTATGTACACTGCCTAACAGTTGAGGAAAATAAAGAAGCAACCTTTTCTCGGAGCTTCATCAGCTACTTTACTTTTTCAGCTGTCTTAAGTTCTATGGGAAATGAATTGGTAAAAAACAGTACTGATGCTGTGGCCTGATAGAGTAATTTGGAAAGATAAAAGAACACGTTTGCAGTCAGCCTGAGTTTAGCTTGAAACTGCTGCAGCTCTTTCAGCTGGTTTCAGCTTGTAACTTGGTTAGTGGCCAGTTTATTTGGGCAATGGAACCATAAGGGCTCTAGAAACTAAGAAGTGCCTGCCGGGTATCCTTTGGGAAGATGTATGTTTATATTATGTTTACTGGAAACAGAGCTTATGTTTGGTGTGCTGACAGCCCAAGGCTTGTCTAAATAATGTCCCTCTTCAAGATTTTGCTTTCTTAATGATTCCCTACCAGTCATGTCAGTTTTCTGAGGGGAAAACGGAACCAAGGACTTCAGTGACAATCCACAGGACTTGTTAGTCTTTCTGTAACTTTCTGTGCTTTTGACTCAGCCTTAACACCTGGCTTTCGCATGCTCTTATAACAAACTTAGAATGCTTCCTTGATCCCTATTTTTCTTGAACCCTGTCCTGATTCCTTGTCCTGACTATTAAAATACTGCTGTGGACGTAACTGACTATAGCTAATAGAAATTTAGGTGGTCACAGTGGAAATGAAAGTACCTTCGTGGACAGTAAGTGCCTTGGAAATGACTGAAGAAAAAGGAGGCTACTGGCTAGGGCTGACCCTAATAGCTAATTAAGGGGTGCATAGCCCTCCCAAAAGATCTCCCCTGGTGAAGGCCTTTATTCTTCACGACAAGATTTTTTTTTTCTCTTTCAGCTTTATACGTGAATAAGATGTCCAGTTGCTATTCCAGTTCACTTCCTCAGGCAAACCCACATAGTATGGGGTATAGTATGTAAGGGGACAACTTCAAAGACAGATAACATGTAAGTGTTAATTTTTGCTGCCCTTCAAAAAGGGCTAAGTGTCAGACTGCATTTGAATATACTCTCTTTAGCATTTAAAACAATGGATGTATTTTCTGGAGACTTGACAATTGCTCTTTCATTGTTAACATGCATTGATCTGAAAGTGTATTTGCAAAAAGAATGGGGCAGCATCCCAGATGGTGTTAAATTCTGGAGTATATTTTGCCAAAGAAGAAACTGTGGGCTCTGACTCGCAGGTTCAAGCAAATGTGCTTGGGGCTGTGGAAAGCAGTACTGTGCCTGGTTCTCTGTTCTTGCCAGAGGTTACTGTTTCTTTAGTGACCTTACCAGCAAAACATGACGTGGCCAGTTCTTGCTGCAGGGAACAATTTAGTGTATTTAGTTTCTCCCTCTCCTTGCCCCCTGTCATACACACCATGGTTTGTACTAAGATAAAGACCTTGAGCTACAGCACATAATCTCCATTTGATTACTACTGCTGACTGTTTTATGTTTGGGTTGGACAGGTGGCAATAACTTAGAATAAATGTTAAGCACCTCAGCTAAATCCCTAAGGGTTCTCGATTTAGAGCTCCAAGGCACAGAAAGCGCCAACAATATACCCTTTGTCACACAGTAAGCCTAGGGATGTAGTAGTGAAAATGCAGATCCAGCTCGGATCTCCCAAGGTCCAGTCTCTTGAATTGTTCTTTGCGTTTTCATGTACCTCACAAGGAGTAAATCCTGCATGGAAACATAAGTGCCAAACATGTAGTAGTTGAAAATGCATGACATTCTATACTAATGGGTAAGAATGGAACACCAGTAAGTGTTGTACTTGCATGGCTGGTCAGGAGCGTCCTCTGTCCCTTTAGCATTGTTCCTCTGTAAACCAATGAATCAGCTGTGATGAGCTGTTAGGTGCTTCAGTGCCTACCATTCTCCAGAAAAACAGCCTTCAACTTTTCACCATGGAAATGGCTAGCTGTTCAAAGGACTGGAATCACTGTGGAGCCATTATCTCTGCCAATTTTCTGTGGAAAATGCTTGGAAATTAATTTACTTGATGAGTAATTGTCTTCTGTTTGATCAGAGCTATTAACAAATGGGCAGTCTGGGCTAACGACTGCCTTGAGACAGAAACTTGCAAGAGTATAAAATCAGAAGGTAAACTCACCACTGTGATCACCAAGTGAGTCCTTGGATTTTATCCCACTTAATCTCTTAGGCCTGTGTTTTGGAAGATGGAAAAGCTATGTTTCAATACTAATATTCTTGACAAATGGTGGAATATCTTCACTTCATGTGCTTACAGTCTTTTGGGAAGTATTTGTGAAACCTTTTCCACAACTAAGTACTGTGGATGTGTCCTGAGCATAAGCGTAGGAGAACTTGTGCAATGGTAGTGTTGATGATGTTGCTGCAGTTTCTTTGATGAAGGCTGTCTGGTCATCAGGCATAACAAATTGTCAATAGCTGTTAATCATAAAATTGGCACCCTTTGGGAAAGGTGTAATTGCTTGCTTACTATATGAATAACCATACTCATAGAGTGATTGTGACTTGTTGATCTTGCAGCCATCAGTGCCACCAATAATGAATCTAAGCTTCTCACTTCAGAGGAATCTTCTCTGATGTGTAGATGGGTAAAGAGCTATGACTTTAGACTGTAGCATTTTCTTCCCCTTAGAGCATTAACACTGCAGTGAGGTCTGGCACTTTCCAGTGTATCCAGAGATGGTGGGGAGCAGGTCACCAAGCAGTAGGATGATTCAAGTGAGGAGAGTTAGCCTCTATGCTTAAGTCACCTGGCAGACTTTTGTGCTAATGTAGTATTTGTCCAATTTAATTAGGCATCACTAGGTTTCTTCATGGAATTATCACTTTAAGAAGTGTCTCATCCAACAGGAGTTGCTGGTTGAAAGAGCTTAATAGGCAGGTAATTAATACAAATGAGAGGCTCTGTATGACGATCAAGAGCTGGCTGTGTCTGTAGCAACCTCACTGCAAGGCAGTTATGAGTTTTTTGTTTCAACATGTTTATTACATCTGAAAAAAGAATAGTTTGCTCTTTCTGATTCCACCAAGTGAGACCAGTGGTACTTGTTATTTTCTCAACAGTCTTTTTTCTGTTTAGCATGCTTCAGGACTGCATTTTGCTCCCATGATTTCTTTCCTTTAAATCTTTTAAAGAAAGAGGATCCCATAAGCATGAAAGGTGTACTTTTTGAAGGAGCATATGTTATCCCAGTATTAGGAACAGCAGCAGCTGGAACCATCCTGGATCCAAGTTACCTTTCACTTCGATATTAGTCAATGATTCAGCATTGAATGTCAGAAACATTCATATTGATTGATTTCTTTACCTGCCCATCCGAATCAAGAAGAGGGCTGAGAAACGGCATATACTGACTGCATGCTGTGAAAGTTATTTTTTCAATCGGCTTTCCGTTCCCAATGTGATGAATATTGCAGTTTCTGATGAAAGCTCTTAAAGTGCAGTGAAGTTGATTGGGACTGATTCATTAATGATGACTTGGCTCTGTTTACTTGATCTCAGTATTGCATATGAGAAGTGTAGAGGGGTTATTTCCTTGAAGAAAGAAGGGCCATATTGCTTCAGAGAAAGGCAGATGAAAGTGCTGCCAACAGAGCTGGGAGAGAGGGGGAATGGGCCCAGCGGCAGCCCTGCATACAGGGTGGAACTGTGCAGCTCTTCTGCTCAACCCCTGAACCCACCATATATATCTATTAAAAGCAAAAAAAAAAAAAAAAAAAAAAAGCCAAGATATGCTACTGCCATCCCTCTTCCATTATTCCCTATCAAAATTTTCCTTTGGAAAGTAACCAATGAGCCCTTTTCCAGGTTTGGCTGATAAAGGGTCAAGGTGATCTTGAGGGGGTATAGCACGACTTTGATCAATGTTGCTCAAGTACGGAGTGCTGCTGAAAGGGGTAACTGTGCTCTTTGTATCCCATACTGTATTTCCATCATCTCTCTTTGATCTGAGCTAGCACTCGCATAGCTGCGGGGGAATTGGAACAATATCTTGCTCTAACAGAAAGCAATGATTAAGAATAAAGCATAATTTTAGGTAAGATTAGTGAACTGAACCAACTGACTTTGTAGTCATCTAAACAGCAAGTGAAAAGCAGTCTGTGTGAAGCCAAGGCTATGGTGAAGCCAAGCTACCCGTGAGTATCAGGGCAAGTGAGCAGTCTCTGAAACCAGTGGGAAACTTAGTTGCTTGCCTGACGCAGCTGTGAGTGACTTCGTATGGTACAGAGCAATTAAAACTGGACTTGCCATAGGTTAGAGGCAGTTGTTTCAAACTAGAGCTCTGAAGTAGCAGACATCCTCTGGTGATGCTTCAGTGTCTTTTCATGCAAGGTTCCTTCACATAAAATGTCAACCTCAGTTTAAACCTAAGGGAAAATACAAAGTGTTTAATTGTGTAAACTGAGACATGCACCCAAACAGTTTTTCAAACAAAGGAGTAATTACGGGCTGACTGATGCACAGGGTACTAATTACCATCAGAAAATGCAGTTCAGGTTCCTGCATGTTGCTACGATGTTGGCAATATAAATTTTTTTATATCAGCTATTTGTTTCTGTCTTCTGTAAGGGCTTGGCTGTTGTAAATTTTGTGATAAAGTGTATTCTTAACAGTTTGTGTAATTTTTTTGAAAGACATCTTTGTGATATATAACTGGCTTTAATTATGATGAAATCTTTGTTTTCTTTAAACCTTCTGGAAACAGGCATGGGATATAGCTGAGTTTTCCTATGATCAACAAAGAGAAACATTTCTATTTCAGAAAATTTGGTTGTATTGTTAGACAAGATCCTGTTGTGGTTTAACCCGGCAGGCAGCCAAACACCACACAGCTGCTTGCTCACTCCCCCTCTCCCCCCAACACCCGCTTTGCCACCCCCCCCTCCCCCCCCCCGCAGTGGGACAGGGAGAGAATCAGAAAAAAAAAAGTAAAATTTGTGGATTGAGATAAAGACAGTTTAATAGAACAGAAAAAGAAGGGAAAATAATAATAATAAATAATACTACTACTAATAATAGAGTATACAAAATGAGCGATGCATAATGCAACTGCTTACCACCCACCGACTGATGCCCAAGCAGCGATCCCCCTCCTCCACCAACCCCCAGTTTATGTACTGAGCATGACGTCATATGGTATGGAATACCCCGTTGGCCAGTTGGGTTAGCTGTCCTGACTATGCTCCCGCCCAGTTTCTTGAGCACCTGGCGAGCATGGGAAGCTGAAAAGTCCTTGATTAATGTAAACATTACTTAGCAACAACTAAAACATCAGTATGTTATCAGCATTATTCTTGTACTAAATCCAAAACATAGCACTATACCAGTTAATAGGAAGAAAATTAACTCTATCCCAGCTGAAACCAAGACAGATCCTTCTTTTGCTTGCTTCTTCTTGTGAACTTACTAGTTAACACCGAGCCTGACACATGCTGGGTTATGTGATGGTCTGCTGTCAGGTTTGGGTGAAAAGTGGATTTTTTTTTTTTTTTTGAGAAACGTAATTTTCTTAAAATGCTAGTTAATCTGCTGAAAGATGGCGTAGACATTTTGATGAGAACCATTCATTTACATATTGTAAAGAGATGGATGAAAGGTGCAGATATAATTGCATTTTTTTGTAAGTGGCTAAGCCTGTAAGTATTCAGCTCTTCATTGCAAGCTTTTAGTACATTTTGCATGAAAAAGGTGGTCTGATGCTCGGGCTGCATTTGTTTCTGTATGGTTCCTCTAATGTTTGCAATTATAGGCAGCTTCCTGGATGCACTTCGGAGAAAAATGCATTATGTCAGAGATATAATGGGTCGATGCCTGATGGTTTTGTTTCAGGCTATAATTTTTTTACACATCTAGATTTCTCTTTAGGCAAGATAGTGATAATGAAAACCATGATCCTATGTACAAATGCCTACTGAAAGTGAGGAACAGTTATGTAAAGAATGGTTATAGGGTTCTCTCTTTGACATAGCTTGATTTCTTCTATTTCAGAAGGTAGCTTATGTATTTCTAGTTTTGAAATGGTAAATTAGAATATAGAAGTTTATAACTGTAACTGCCATGAAGTCGCAAGATTACAATAGGTACAAGTAAACTGAGTTTTCCAGCCTTGAGACTGCAGGGACAAATTGAATATAACTACACATGCTAGTGGAGCTTCAACAGGAGAAAATATGCCCTGGGAAGTTGGGGGAGGACAGGACAAGAGAAAAACCAAGACTCCAGCACTCAAGCATCTGAATATTTTTTAGGAGGGGTAGATGGGTAAGCCTATCCAAGTGAGCTTCTGTAATATAGATGTAAATCGGCTATCCAGAAATAAGCTATTAGAGTGTAATTAAGAGAAAGGAGGAAGATCTGGCTTAGTATTTAGGACCCATAGTTTGCATGTCAGACCAGACAATTAAATTATTGTCGTTCTTTTTTGAACAAATCTAATAAAATCTAACATAAAGTGCCCCTGCAACATTTTGAAGAGTAGAAATATGTCTAATATATGTGAAGATAGGACTTTAGCTCCTTTTCAAGCAAGGGAAAGGGAAGATAGAGGCCAAAAATAATCTTTCTGGGCAGCAGATACTGTTAGATGGAAATGTTAGCCTCAGGGAAGATGGATAATAATGTCTGTAGGGAGGGAGTACTGCAGATTTTTGCAATACACATTGCTGATGACAGTCTGGAGTTGTGTTCAGTGATAGCTGTTGCAGAAAAGTTTGTTATCAAATTAGATAGGTAATTAATGGATATCCAAGTGTCAGAAATCACCAGGTTTTTTGCTATTGCACTTTTACTTTTGTATTGCCCAGATAGAGGAAGGATGAAATGAGCTTTGTAAATGCAGCAGGGCATTTAGTGCATAGCAGAAGAGAGGACTCACAGCATTGAACTTTCAGCATGGCATTGCCCTGCATGTGCAGAACTGGAGATTGGGGGACAGCAGAGAAAACAGCTAGGGATATTTCATATAAGAAAACATTTTGGGTCTATGAATAGGAAGCTTACAAAAATAGAGGTAAGCTTTTATAATACTCGCTTTAACAAAATAAAAGGATATACAGGTCTTGAAAATGGCCATCAAAAGCAGCACCCTGTTTCTGGTGGCTGTTGGAAGTCAATATTTTCCAGATGTGGTATGAAAAATAATGTATGTACCAAGAAATCCTGAAAAATAACTGTTATGGCCAATCAACATAGAAAGCATTTTGGAGGGTCTGTGCAGACTCCCAGGTAACTGCTGCAAGGTGTGAGGGCTGCCTTGGCTCCTGCTGAGAACAGACAGATTTGGATGGAAAGAGGAGGGAAGGACCGAGAGGGAAGTCAGGTTGCTCTGTCCCTTGGTGAAGGCTGGCAGGTGGACAGTGATAGTGTAGTCCCTTAGTTTATAGGAGTTTGGCAGAAGGTCTGCACACCCCTCGCAGTAATTTATCTTGATAGCACCAGCTGTCAGTCTGAGAAAGATATCCCAGCACTTCCGTGCCTACCACTCTCTCCTGTGTTGATGGCTGATTTAAATGCCAGATGCTGGGTTGCTTGACAGTAGAGGAATGGATTGTGGAATACTCTCCGCAGTCCTTATCTTTGCTCATTATAGACAACATAAATTTTCTTAAACATAAGAGGCGTCGAGCAGAAAAATTGAGAGAGCGGTACAGATTGGGAAAGCAGGTCAAGCATCTTGTGCAGATGTTACTTGTCCAACTTTTGCAGTTTTGATTTTCCACATTAGCTTGTGTGGAAGAAGTGTTTCCACAGATGCAGTTCTCCTGGCTCTTATCCCAAAGCTGGTGGTGTCTACTGGGAGTTTAGGTTGATTTTCCTCACAGTCCACAAATGCGTATTTTTCCTTTTGCAAGAAGTGAAAGGTAGACACCCCTGCCTAGGTCAAATGTTGCATGCAGTTGTCTGTTTGAGAGCTTGCACTCAGAAAGAAATTCTGACCCCTTAAAATCAGTGGCAGCTTTGTCATGACCTTACATTTAAGTTCTTGATATTTGAGCAAAGGTTATGTGTTATTACAAGTGCTGAGTAAAGTATGTAATGATAAATGACATTCAAAACAAAAAACTTCCCCCCCATGCTTGGATTCATGTAGTATTCTTATAAACTCATGGTGATGCACTCAAAGAACATAATCCAGACCCCCTGTAGGTCCTGTAGTGTCGAATCCTGTTATTGAAGCAAATAGGAATTTTGCCAGTAGCTTTTCTTAAAGCAGGACTGGAGCTGTGCAAGTATCAAGGCATGCTGTTTGAATTACTTGTACCTTTCCTGGTGCTTTGATAGGTTTGTATATGATCATATAAGAGTGTCCTGGTTCCTGCTGGGGCAGAGTTCACTTTCTTCCCAGTAGCTTGGAGGGGGGTATGTGCTGGATTTTGGGTTTGGTATGAGAGGAGCGTTGATGGCCCATTGACGCTTTGGGTTGCTGGGTGGTGCTTGCATTGGGGACCCTTTTTTTGGCCTCCCATGCTCTGCTAAGTGCAGGGGAAGCTGTGGGGGGGAATATACTGAGGCGGTTGACCTAGCTGGCCAATGGGGTATTCTATATCATGTGATATCATGCTCAGTATAAAAACCAGGTGGGGGGGGGGCTCGCTCCCCCCCATTTGCGATACACAGTCAGCGGTTGGTGAGCAGTTGCGTTGTGCCTCACATGTTTTGTATATTCTGTTATTGTTGTTGTTATCATTGTTATTATTACTGTTCTACTTTGTTTTATTTACATTATTAAACTGTTTTTATCTCAACCCGTGAGTTTTTCTACTGGTGCCCTCCTGATTCTCTCCCCCATCCTACCGGAGGGGGGTGGTGAGTGAGCGGCTGCGTGGTGTTTAGTTGCTGGCTGGGGTTAAACCACGACAGTCCTTTTTACGACCCAACGTGCTGCAC
>NW_009213493.1:23831-50853 GCF_000690835.1 Fulmarus glacialis | reverse complement strand
TTAATGATTCTATGATTCTATGAAAGCAACTGATCAAATAGTTCTGATGTTATGTATCATCCTGGACTTCCTAGGTCCCTGAAGGTCTGACAGTGGAACGGGGATCACATTAGTGCCATAAGCTGATAAATACTTATGGACAACTGTTAAATATCCAGCAAGATTTTTATACCAAAATTTTCTGTGAACTTGAAAAATGATTGTTCGTAGACTCTCTGTGTGTTTTCCTCTCAAGAAATTTCCAGATGAGTCATTAGCATTTTCAAACCTTTGAGCACGTTTCCATCATCCCTGTGCTGAAATCCTCAGGATCTCCATGATGGTGCCGGGACTCATGTGATGCCAGAGCAGAGGGCTACAAATGGATTATGATTTTCATCTCTACCTCTTCCCTCTCTAACACACAGAATTAGTGAAGTTTTTACTTTCTTTGTGGCTGTTGAAAGATAATTTTCTTGACAATAACTATAACCGCATACATCTCAAGCATTGTAGATACTACATTCTTAATCCAAGGAATAATTTCAAGTGTCACCTCACTCTATCAACCCCCATAAATCAAACCCCTCTGTATTACATTTCACCTCAGGTAAGTGATCTGTTAAAGAATGTGAGTGAAATTCAAATACCATTGTTGCTAGAGAAAGTAAAGGCATGGAGACCCGGGCCTACTAAAGCAAAAACTCATTGCTGCCTGAGTACCACTTTCACTGGAGACAGACGAAGACAGAGGAGTTGTCTTACTCATGGGCAACCCCAGGTAACTCAAGCTTGCAGTAAAGACAAGTCTGAAGTTTAGAGGAACATGAGAAGGGTCCTGGCTGGCCAGAGGAAGAAAACAGAAAATTTGCCAAGAGTAACAACTCTCTCAGGATAACTAAACAGGTGTTCAACACACTTAAATACTGAAGAAGAGGACTTCACAGAGTTTAAGTGTGAAGTGCTCTCCTTATGTGAGGCACCGGAAAATTCTTCACTGACTTCAGTAGAAGCAATATTTTTATCTTTTGTACTCATGCTTGATATAGATGCACCTACATGTTCTACAGAGAGTCACAAACAACTAAAATATAAGGATACTTTCAAATTTTAAATGTTATTAAGACAAAATAGAATAAACTCTAGAAGTAACACTTTGGGATATTTGTTATTGATAGTCAAGCATCAGAGATGATCAAATATAAATAGAGATTAGTATTAGCTATAGCTCAGACATGAGTACCTTTCTCTGTATCTGAGCATCACTGCTGGTCACTGGAAATCAAACTCCACATGGATATATGTAACAAAGGAATCATTTGTCACTTTTTCCTTGGTGCCTGTTCAGGTAGAAGTTGCAGCTTCCAAGGTATTTTACAGTGAATGAGATTAACTTCAGCGTCCTTGGACTACTCCCTCCCTTGACGAAATTATGATGCCTATAACTTTGCTAGCTGAGCACTTTTTGACTGGAAAGCTTCTGAAGCAGTCACCACACTGACAATGCCGCACTCACTCCTGTGTGAAGTGCTGTAGGACTTATTTTTATAGGAAAAATCCGAAATAGATTTTAAACTATATATTCAGCAAAAGATAGTAGAGAATCCAGTCCTGCAAAAGAGTCAGTCAAGGTTCACTTTTGTTTGCAGCTGCGCTACAATCACCAAATAATGTCACAATGTGAGAGTCAGATACATTGTTCCTTTAGTTGATTTTAATTACTACTAATACTTCTCTTCAATAACCTTACTTAACTAAATCTAAAGTTTATAAACAATTGCACTAATAACAATGAAAAACTAATGCATATGGCTTTACGCACAGAAACTCAATGAAATTTTTCAAACAAAATTATTTCTTGCACATAATGATTTATACAGACAGCATTGCATCAGGACTGTCTTTGTAAGCATAAGATCTAGCATAACAGAGATTTGATCTTAAGCACAGATATCATCTTTTATAGTTATCTATTTTTAATAATTCAGAAAATGCACTGAATTAAAAAATAGATGCAAATATAACAAGTTTTGAATACGTCTTTTGTAATCTAATTGTCATCAGTACTCCTAAAGCCTGCTTTAGAGGAGTTCATGAGCACTGAACATCAGTTTCTAGTAATATATCCAGGCAGACATACCTTGGTGTCTAAACAAACCTTGTCATCCACCTGAAAATTCCTTATCCTCAAGCACAGCTTGAGCTTTCTTTGGGTTCCAGGCGCACAACCATATGAGCTGCTACTAGCCTTTCCATGAGTTCCTTAATGACATTCCCAACAGCTTCTTGTTCCCCTGTCTTTCTGTCCTGTGTAAACTTTTGCCTCCTATTCCCCCGAAGCTGACAGGCACTTCATATTGCTCTGTTCTGTTTCCAGTTCTATTTAGCTTTGCAGACCACCAGATAGTCCTAATTCTGCCCAGCTGAGGATGCGGCCCCAAACACAGCTTTTAAGACCATTGCACTCACACACTAGCATGTGTTTGGAAGGGAATAATCTAAGAAACATGAGTTTGATACATAATTATAATGCCATTCTAGGACAACAACTAAGTAGACCATCTAATGAGTCCTTAGTTTGGCCATATAGCACAAACTCTTTGGGGAACTTCTAGAGCAAAAAAGTAGTAATGGAGCCACTGAAGAAAAGCTAATTCTCCAGCAATGCATAATAGAGAAATTCATAAAAGCTTTCAATTCTGTGTGCTGCTGTGATTCAGTTCCAGAAATTCTAGACATAAATTCCAGAGCAAGCGTAGATGTCATCAGAGGGTGATGCATGAAAGGCAAGATAGTGCAGAGTAAGAGGGGACTTTTCACACAGGCTCTGAGTCATAACACATGCGTATCTTTCACTTTTGAACATCACATAAAAACTGGCAAAATTATTGTTGCTTTTTTTGGGGTAGGAAGACATGCATGGTTAAGGATAGGTCCAGTGTAATTCTCACGCTGTGACATCACAGATGACCCCAACCTGCAGGACATAGTCATCTTTGTATTTTGTTTGTCTAGGCACAGTTGCATTTGGCTTGGCATTGCTAAATGTTATAAAAAGAAGTAGTCCAATGGCAAGAACCTATACCATACCTGAAGAGTGATCTGAGGTAGCTGAAACACTGAGCATAACCCACTTCCAAAAGGGAATTGCCTTTGTTGGGGAATTTTTATGGCACCCCTCGAGGCGAATTAAACACGTTTGTGCTTAAATTGAAAAGAAAAATTTAATGAACAATGCGTTGGGCAGAGTCCTACCACAATACATGGTTCTACATGGAGTCTGCAAAGACGCATCACAAGCTGATTCCTTATATAAACTTGCACCCGCACCAATCCCAAGAGCAATTGCAGGGGGCATCCCAGCCCGCCGTGAGTCCATCCTCCAGCCCAGCTCTGCTGCCCAAAGGTGGCCCCTGAGCTTGGTCCCCTGGGTGTTCCCATTCCAGGATGGCTACAAGACAATGCTGGTGCTGTTTCTTATCACCACCGGAAACTTCACCCCCTTGCAAGGAGTCAGTTCTGTCTCTGGCATCCCTGCTTCCAGCCAGTTTAACCCCTTCTTGCAGTTGGGCCTTCTTGCCCTCCATGCTAAATCATTCCTCTCTCACAAATTACCACTGCTGAGCAGTTAGAATTAGAATTTCCCTTTCACCTGGATGTGCTAGGAAAGCACACACTGAGACACAAAGCAAAACTCTAGGTAGGTTTTAGGTACCCCCTTTTAATTCTGACCCTCTGCTTTATTTAGCTCACTAGAACTCAAATCTGTAGAAGATTGAAATCAAGCTCAATGTAAACATAAAGCATAAAAATATCATACAAAAATGGTCTGTAAATCATCACAGTAGCATTCACTCAAATCAGAAGACCCACTGTCTCCCAAACCTAGAAGATACAAACAAAAGACAAATTAAAGCTGGCCAGAAACCTGTATAGCTATAATCAGACCATGCAGAACACACTTCCTGTGTAAGCATAAAAAAGTTTCGACATTTTGAATCCATGTCTTGACACAGGCATAGTACTGCGAGCACATATCAGGCAGGCACAGCAGGAGTTCAGTGCTCTTTAGATGAACGGAAAAAGAGGAACACAAAATGTATTACAGAGAAAATTAGAATACAGAATACACCTGAAAGCTTTTAAAGAAATTAGTAGGAAAAAAGCCTGATCACAAGACAACAAAAGAGGTAATTTTAAGACTTATTTATATGTCCTAGTTACAAAATACAGCACAAACTCAAAGTAACTAACCAGCCTCTTGGAGCCTTTGGTGGTTGAGGTTACGAGTGCACCCCTGTAGTGATCCTGCCCAGAAGACCACTGTACCTCGAGGAATGAGTGATCCAAACAACAGTTAGCCCGAGTGGGCGCGGGCCTGTGCTGTGCTATCGTGCACACAGAGCCTGGCCTTCAGGCCTGCGTTGTGCTGCCCGTACCCCTTGGCTGCAGGATAACCTCACTTAACAGAGGAGCCCGTGGGCAGCTCCCACCACGCCTGGCCTTGCCTAATTACACCACCTGCCTGGCCTTTACCTAAAAGTGCAGCAAGAAGTTCTCATGTGAACATCCTTTTCGTCTGACAGTAGAAATGATGAATAAATTTTTTTTCTTTTAAGAAAGCCCTGTAAGATCTCAAATGACCAAAAAGAAGTAATCTTTCTACAGATGGGATCCTCACAGTGTGCTGTGCTCTGGTTGGAGACCTGTTTGATGTCGTGCAACTAGGGGTTCCCAGCATCTGAAGGGACATACGATTACCTACATTATCCTTTTTTCCTTTATACTGTTAACTCCAAAAAATGGGATTTCAAGTGATACTTCACAGACTCTGAGCGCCTTTCTTTCTGGGATCATAAGAAATCAGCTCCTTCTGGTGCAAAACAATACCACACTTTCACTCTATAGCCTGCAGTAGGAAAGTTAGGATTGTTTTTCATTTGTCTAAGTTTATGGGGCTTCATTTTGCTTCATTTTCAAACCTCTTAAAATGTATTAGAAGCTGGTTACTGGAATAAGTCAGATGGTAAGGGAGACAGTGGTCATCAGTGTTTTCTGACCATCCAAACTTCAGTTTTGCCAGCACTAGGAAATAGAAATGTCATTTTATTTTAGCTCCTTGGCACTTATGATCACAGCATGTCCAATTGCTGGCAGAAAGACAGGCAACCGAAAAGTCCTGACACACTGTAGTACAGGCATCCATCATTATGTCACCTTTCGCTTTCACCTTTTATTAAAAACTAAATTAGAAGGCTGACTTAAATGTTACCAAATTTGGTCAAAAGATGACCTCTGGCCACAGATCTTGCATGCAAATTTTGAAGTAGAAAGAACAATTTCTAAAGATTTCTTAGGATAAGACATGGAAGGTAGGCATATAACGAAAAACTACCACCCCTCTTCAGTAAGTGACAGTGGTGTGAAGCATTATTAACAGCTCTATTTATACCGTGGGGAAAAAATAGACCAAAAAAGAAGATGCAGGAAATTTCAAATAAAAGCTAACATGAGTTTTGTACCTAGGATAGCTCTCTATTTCACTCCAGAAGTTTAAAAGTTGAAGTTAAAAGTGGCTGCTAAAATAGGCATTCTTTTGATATAAGACAGGGTGAGAGAAAAGATCTAAAGTAAAACATATATTCAGATTTTCTGGAGCTTACCATGGTATCATTTTTGCTATTAATAACTATTCAGAGATGCACAGCACAGACACTGAAGCCCTAAGCACTTACTAAGTGTACAGAAGAGCACAAACACCATGTCTCAAGTTGTTCTCTTTCCTTCTTTCCTAGTTCATGGGAGAAAGAAAATTAGATCTACTCTGGACCATCACTAGTAGCGGACTATTAGCCCTTGAGATACTTGCCCAGCTGTTCCAGGTAGGGGTCTCCAAGCAGAGATAAGACGCTGACTTGTAAGACAAAGCCCCTACCATTGTGCTTACAATACTGAAGTAAAACTCCATGCCCACTAGTGTAAGTCCAATAGTTTGGCCCAGGTAGTTTTACAAAGCAGGTCTGAAAGAAATGCAATTTTATTTTTTTATTTTACGTATTTCCTTATAGAAAAGTCTGACTGTGACATAAAATACTCAGTTTCAGAAACAGTTTCCATCAATCATTGGTGTTTGATGGGAGGTGGGTTTTTCCAGCTTTTTTTTAATTATTATTTTTAAAAATGAATAGAAATTTTACTTTTTAAAAAACAAATTAAAAGCACTAGAAATCAAAACACTTGTGCTCCTGACTCTTTTCTGATGCTCTGCAAAATCAGTGAGAGAGTCAGTGACAGAATGGACACCATCGCATCTCTCTGGGGTGTGCGACATCTAACCAAATGAAGAATGGGAAATCTGCAGACTGGTTATTTTCCTTGTACTCATGGTGTATTTACATGCTTACGTGGGTGGTTAACTGTCACATTTGACTAACACACTAGTTAGTTAACCACGCTTTTACATGCAAAGTTACCTGTAGTTTGAAGTGGACTACTGGACCACAGCCTAAGGTCTGTGCCTTTAAATTAAAGCAGAGTAGGGATCGGGTGTGCCCTAGAGATGACAGCCACTACCCAGTACCAAGAAATCACTTTGATGTGCTAGCAATAGAAGTTAATAATAAAGAACAGAAAAATTATCTTTTCACTGATAAGCTCTCCTTCCAAATAATTAAATCCACTTTTTTGAAACAAAAAGAAAAAATTGCATCTACAAAAATTAAGCCAGCATTTGTAGGCCCTTATTAGTTTTCCTCAATCCCTGGAAACATACAAAGTTTAATGACCTGTGAAACATTAGACAACAGGAAATGTTGAAAGACGAAATCCATGTTGGTCTTCGTTACTCCCATCTCCTTCAATATAATGCACACACTTTATGTAATATAATTAATAGTGATTTCTTCCTCCAGAGGTCCTAATGACAGCAAGAGAAAAGGCTTGCTATTGTCAGATCTTATGTTGCTATAAGTAACTGTTCAATCTACAAGCAACTCGAAAAACGGTCTGCTTACAGGAACTGCTCCTAGCATTTAGTAGTACGTACTACACACAAGTCCTGCCCCTATCTGGAATGCTACAAATCAGATATGAGGCTAAGAAACGTGCTTTTTTTCCAAATTGAGCACACAAAGCAACCAAAGTCACTGATGGCAATCTATATTGTCCTAGTGTTATCACAGAGAACACCTCCAAAATGACCCATTCAGAAAGCTAATGTTGCCTATAGTACAGGGAAGACAAAATATAACGAATTGAAACCCTATAAAACATTCTGATTAAATATCTCATTTTTAGGATCAACCTTACCAGAAATCAGACTGCTTTCAGAATTGGCTGGAACTGCCATTACGTGGCCACCAAGCAGTGAGAAACAGACTATGTTCATTTAAGCATGAAGTGTCCACTGGCTTCTCTGTATTTACTACAAATATGACCTGAGCTTTCCAAGAGGGCTTCAACCATTGTTTCACTAAGAAAACAGCAAACAGGACACAGGTTCTTATACGGCTGATGATACTACTGAAGGACCTGTTATGTGGCTCGCTGTTTGACGTGTAATGTGTGACAAGCAGCTTCTTTTTACAGCAGCAATGCCTCCAGGTTATGTTTTAGGATAGGTTTTTCTTGCTGAAGGCTGCTCTGTTTTACAGACTGTACCATCATAGCTACTATTATAGCTATACTGGCACAACTGGCATTGGAAACCAATCCCCTTCCAAAGGAGATACAAAAACTATATCCACATTAGCAACTCTTTAATAGGAGAAGATCTGCAGAGTGAAACAGTTAGTGGCAGGGACCGGATATCCATGGCTTTTTTATATTGGACTTGCCTTAATCTGGTCCCATTGCCCCAATGCTCATTTGCAGCTGGACCTCATCTTCCCATTTTTTTTTCATCTAAGATCTAATTCGTGTGTACTAAGGCCACACCACAGTGTGAACTGAAGAAAGCAATTGGAGCATGTCAGGACATTCACTTTGAAAGTTCACTCCTGATCTGAACTAAACCACTATTGTCCATATGCCCAGGATATAAAAACAGAAGGAGTCTTCCTGCTGGTGTAAATTTACTTCCTCTCTAAATGACATAAAGTCCATTATGTTCTTTTCTGCTCATACAAGAGCTGAGATTTTTCATGCCCATATTCAAAGCCAACTTGCTTGTACGGGCAAAAGTCTATCTAATAAACCTGGTATACAAGTAATGTCAAAGGCAAATCAGCACAAAGTATTTCTAAACATGAGACAATGATTCCTGCCCTTGTAAAAATGATAGATATATTCATCGTGCCATAGACAAGCAGAGCTGCTGACACTTAATGCCATTTCTGTATTTTCTGAATTTATTAACATTATGTAAAATGCAGCATCAACCATTCAGTGCATAAAATCTTTATTTGTTGGACATTCAGGAGAAAAAATGAATAGAGAACACAAAGCCTCTATATGTATGTGTATGTACATAATCCTTTAAACTATGGTTTGCACAGCAACTATCATTAATTTTAGAAGTCATCCAGTCATATTCTTCCACAAAGCTTTGAGAGTGTAAGAGTAAGCTCACATGTACACGAGAATGATAAATGTATTCCTCTGCCTCACAGATATTATTTATATTCACCAGTGCAGTGCCCATCATTTTTATGTAATGCAATGCATTGTAATGACTTCTAAGTAAATAAATATTTTAAAATAAAATAAATCAGAGAACTTCAGGCAAGAGCTTGTTGGAATTTTTCAGTGAAAATTTTATTGTTTGGGAGAGCCCATTTATCACAGGTTTTTGTGGGATTAGCATGTACGACACTTACTGGGAAAGGCTTCTGATATCTAATATGGACATGCTAGAAATACAGAAAGAAATGCAGGCAACAGAAGCACTTGCAATTACAGGAGGTCTTTCAATGTACCAGCTTCTTAGGAGCCCTTCTTTCCCATGATACTTTTTTTCTGTGGGTGGTACTTTTCTTACATCTGCAATTAGCTATTTATTAGTCCAGAGAGAAAGAAAGGCTATCACACATATAGTAGAGCAGCGGCCTCCAAACTGTTTTGATTGCACACCTCTCAGTATAAATTTCTGAACACATATACCCAATATATGTTTATTTCTTTATAAATTATATACATTTACTCCTGTACTAATATATTACATATATTATAAAACATACACAAAAACAGAAATTAAAAAGGATGCGAGAAAGATAAAATAAACGCTATTTTAAAATTTATTTTATTTATTACTGGTACAAAAAATATTTTCTTCCTGCACCCCAATGGATTGTCTTGAGCACTCCTGAGGCGTGTGCACACCCTACTTCAGAGACCACTGAGCTAGAGTACCCACCTCGAAGACATGAGTCCAACTCCCTCATCTGAATCTAAAAGAGCAGGGACTTGATTTCCCACAGAAACTTCTTCCAAGGAGTCTTGACTTTGCTATGACAGTTAAGATGGTAGTACCACATTCCTTTCGTCCAAATTCTTCTCTCACACCTCTAGAAGGAACATGCATTGTCATTTCAACTATCATGGGTCTTGATCACTTGCAAGACAACTCACTAGATTTTCAGTATAAAGTAGTAATGACATGTCTATACTCAGTAAAACTGCCGTTATCCAACAGAATGACTTAAAAAGTTATGTCTGTGCTTCAGTAAGAGCATCAGAGTTACTCTCAAATTATTATTACCCAGCCACCTTTTATACGTACTCAAATAACTCCCAAACATAGATAATCATTCTTAAAGTTGCACGCAAGAGAGCTTATTCAGTCTTGTTTAAGCTCAGACATAATTACTTAATACCCATTTCTAAGTCCCAAACAGAGAGTCCCCAAAAGCATACCAGTCTTTCTTTATTGGATGCCTGTCTTTTCCTGATTCCCTAGATGCTCCATTCAAGTCACTAATAGATGCTCAGAGTGCTTCTTCCAGAGATATGTGCCTCTCTTTTCCCTAATGGGCCATTGCTAACCAGGTTTAGCACGCGGAAACCCAATCTCTGCCCATGCTATGGGAAGCCTGAAAAATTAGTTGCAGTCAGCAATACAACTAATTTCATCTGCTGTGATGGTAGGTTGTACACCATTTGTATAATGACTAGCTGTTAGAGATCTCAGCTAATGGTTGAAAATAGAGCAGCCTGAGCTCATCCCAGGAGATGTGGGATTAACCATCTGGCTTTCAGTTATTGTGAGGTGAAAGATATGCCATCTGCCTTCAGAACTGACCTGCTGAAAACAGAAAACAGTCAGAAGGTGGGCCAGGCTAGGCCTGCTCTCTAATGGCTAGACAATTCATGGAACAAAGGCATTTAAAGCTCTGAAAATGGTCTGAAGCCATGACTCAAAAGTTTCTTTTTTAATAACAAGTGTTCTCACTGGTACAACCAGACTTACTCCTGCTGGGTCTTCATCTGGTCCTGCGATACTTTTCACTGTGTAAGCGTTCAAGATGCAAGAGAAGGCATGGAAAGTTCATTTATTCATATTGGAAAATAAAATAATGCTACTTTTATCAGTAAATTTTAAGTCACGTAATACATGAATATGAAAAGCTACTGATGAGACCGTAACTATAGATACATTTTTAATACATCGTTGTGAAATCCCAGATATGATGCAAAGTCATAATTTAATCATGGCAGTAATAACATTACCTTTGGTAATCAATTAACACTATGAATTTTACATTGCTGATATAAAATCATTAATATATCTTGTAATTCCAGTGCATCAGCAAATAGTTCATTTTGCTATAAAGTAGAGTCATCCTACTGCACCAGCTAAGAAGCAGCTTGCTCCAGGGCTGTATTGTTCATAGGGGGTTCTTGCTCCCAGTGGAGAAACTGGTTCCAGGCAGGTACTGAGTACTCTGCCTCCCTCTTAGGTATATAAAATTGTAGAATTTTAGTTTGAAATACAGAAAAATGATGCTATTTAGAAATTAAATTCTGCTTCACATAAGTTCACATTGCTTTTACAGCTGCCTTTTCTGAACATTTGGGTAAGCAAAGCTTCATCTATATAAATGCCCACAGAAAGCCATTTCTGCATCCATAAAATCCATGTATTTTAGTTTGGTGCCAAAACAATAATTGTCTTCAGTGGAAGTAGAAGTGGATACTGGTTATATGCTTCAGAGTGAATCAGAAACAGTAAGATAGGGTTTGGCTGAACAGTCATAGCTTGCATATGATTCTAGTCCTACACAAACTGATATGATCACATACTCTTTGACCACTCTGAAAAGTGAAGAATTATGTTAAAAACCATTGGCATGTACAATGGATAAGTCATGAATAGGCGAACTGTGCCCTGTTTGCACTCCCAATAGTAAATAATCCAGAATTCATTCTCTTCCACAGAATCTTGTCTAGAATATTATCATGCAGAAAACCCTTGAGAAGTATTTTTAGAATAAGGATGACTTTGGATTACATTTCTCCCATACCTGACTCCCTGAGGCCCCATGAAAGTACGAGAAGAGACGGCCAATGGCCAGTTGTATCACACAGCTCTTCCTATCCAAAAGCACTTCATAAACATAAATTAATCACTTCAGACACCATCAGAGTATAGCAGCATACAGGCCAAATTTGGGGAAAGCATTTAAGTGTTTGTATATTGTCTACCTACAATATTGCAATTAACCTCAGTATATTCTTATATATGGATACTTACATGAATTTGCATACAAAGGTCTTGCTTATCCTGCTTGCATTCATTCTATGTATTTATTCAATGTAACTCATTCATCATTCACTAAACAGTTTCAATACATAAAAGCTTTTTTCCACTGACACAAAATGTACGGATGTTTTCTTGCCACAACTGCCTCCAACCGCTTACCCCATTGACTTCATCTTTCCCATCCACATGCCCCTTGAAGCCAGTCTCTGTCTCTGATCTTCCTCATGTCTGTCTCTGATCTTCCTTAAGTAACTAAAGTTCTGATTCCTTCCTCCCCAAGGGCTACAGGGCAGGTGATGAACATGGAATTTACAAATGTTGGAGGCAGGGAGGAGCAGCAGCAAGAAGGAAATCAAAAACATGCAGAGGATTCAGAAGATCACAGAAAGGAAGAGAGTGCATCAGGTGAACTGCAAAGTATCAAGGACAAACAGGAATTTATTTTCTGAGCATACAAATTTTCAGAAATAAAAAGTTACGTATTAGATGCTTTCAGAGTAGGTCTCAGACTGTTGTTCAAAATATATATACATATACATATGCATATACATTCCTTTCTTCAGGGCAGGAAGCACACGTGCTTCACATTCTGTGAAGCTCAAAGAAATCCTCAGTGCTGAGAAAACAAAAGTACTTACTGGCACAATTGTGTCTAGTTGATCTCTAGGCTTGGTCTCACTGACTGCAGTAGCAGCCTTTATTGAAGAACTGCTAAGAATTCTAAACGTAAGACAAACCCCTGGTTTGTCAAAAAGGAACATGGAAGGAACAGGGGAAAACAAAGAGAGCAGGCACAAGCAGCAGACCACTGTTTTAGCACTCTCCTGAGGACTCAGAAAGACAGCTAATAACCTTGCCAGTACACCTCAAGCCTAGACTTGAAAACATCCATAGCCTCTGTATTATGTCAGTGCAGATACTGGTGACAGTTCAGGGATATGCCTCCTAATATGGTCTCCTCAAACTTGCATGGTTAAAATGTCTCAGAGTACTAAAGTCAGAATATGTTACATGTTACTTCCATTTGTAATGTCGAAGTTGCACAATAAACCAAAATGACATTTTTATGTTTTAAAATATTTCTCCAGTAGCAAGCCACAGATCTGAAACATTAACTGGCACTGTGATTTTTTTTTTTCCAATCCATTTGCAGAAAATTAAGTATGTGTTTTATATCCACTTTTATGCTTAACATAACAGCAGCTACATCAAAAAGTTAGCATAGCTCTGGTCCAAGCTTTCATACATTATTCTCCAGATGACTGAGCCAAGTCCCGTAGAAATGTTTTCAAATAAATATAAACATTTATTTAAAGTAGTTACTCACAGGACAGGTTTTTTCCCCAGAAATATTACCTGCAGTCTGTTTCTGGAAGAAACATCTTTGCTTTAAGTGGTTTCTGTAGTGTTTGCACACTCTTCAGACATACAGTCCATTGAGAATACAACTGAAACTGCATGTTGTCTCACCCTACACCAGTTTGTAGTATTGCCTACAAACAAAAGCAAAAGCCAGACCAATTATGGCTTAAACACTACCAGCGTCATACTGATAACTGACTACCCTTCTTCATTCTTGTACTTTTCTAACACCTCAAGCATAGGATATGCTTCCCTTTCAAGCTCCAGCCCATTCCTGACCTAACAGCTCTCATTCAGTGTAGAAATGAAAACTCTCGCCTCCATTTGTTCCATGAGGTCAGGCTCCATTGTCCACTTACTCAATTTTCTAACAACATTTTCACACTGTCCCATGCCAAATTCATGTAGAATTTTCAAGAAGCATTTGCAAAGACTTTCTTTCTCCTCCTTCAAGTCACTTGTTGAAACTTTGATTTACAGCTAAGATCATTGTCAACCATGCTAACCAATATCTCACTGTGTCTTTATGCCCACCCATCTTAAGCATCCTTTCTCCTGTCCTGTGCATAGACTGTAAACTGCTTAGGAACTATCTTTTTGTTCTGGGTTTGTATACTACTTGACACACAGATTATGACTAGCATTCTTATCTGCAGATAGAAAGATAATATATGATAAAAAATGGTAAATTTTGTGAGGAACATCAAGAAGAGAGGCATTCATAGGAGAAGAGCAGTACTTCATAATGCCCCGCTGAGGCTTTTGATCAGTATCTACCCAGAAAGAAGAATGCCATCCACTAAGCTGGTAATACAGATGAGTCATTAAAAGCATCCAGGAGTCTTTTTACGGTAATCATTTGACTTAAGTCAGGCTAACCTACCTAATACGAGGGGTTAAGTTAAGTTCAATATAGCAAGGCAGAAGAAACAAAGGGGTGGACAGTGTTTTTTAAAAATAATTCTTTTGTTTATCTAACATAGAGCTACATCATAAGAATCTGAATTTTTCCACAATGGTTATTGCACATTCATATCGAATGACTTGGAACATAAAGAGCTCATTTAATACAGTCATTGTTTACAGTGTTTAAAAATTCATGAACTCACTGTATAACTTGCTGAGATTCATGCTAAATATTCTTCCCTTAAAACAGTGCCACACCTGCATAAAAGAAAATTGGGTTTAAATTGGGAAAAAAAGGTGCAAAAAATGATGTCCAGAACTATCTCTGTACAATATTTACCTGTCTCAACTTGCACTGAAGAAAATACTATAATTAAATAACTATGGAGCTTATCAGAGCTATTTATTTTATAACATACATGTATATCAGACATATAGTGGTACATAACAAGAAGCAGGATGTGCCACAATGCTTACTTCCCATGAGTTCTAGTTTGCATGTATGTTATACAGATTGTTCTACAGAAATAATAGAATAGATTCATTGTTTGTTTGTTTCTAAATGGAACACTCTAAATATCAAGCATTCTTTATAGAAAGCATAAAGTTAAAATAATATTTAAGGGCAGCATTAGAGAGGAATGATCAATGGGAATAATAACAGTTTTTCTCTTTTATTTATTCTGGTAGCATTTGGGGACTCCACACTTGGACCAGAAAACCATTGTGCTTGGAACTGTGCAAGAATATAATAAAAAAAGAGAAGAAAATATTGCTTATCCTATAACCCCAACTTCATCGTGACTTGATTTTGATTTTATAACACATATGTATACTGAGCTTTGTACTCTGCTCAGAAAGCAAAGCACAGATGCGCTTTGTAGTCAAGTGCAATTTTTTTGCTTTATTCAAGCTATAATAGGAAAGATCTGCTTATATGTACAAGCACTTCCAAAAGGTTTAGATAAAAGCATCTCTCTTAGGTAATTCATAATACTTTTTACACAACAAGATGAAGATGAAAGAAGTTTGCTTCCTAAAATTGGGACAGAACATCAAGAAAGCATGTAGATTTGGTTCTACATGCAACCTGAACAATTTTTCAATATTAAAAGCAATGAAAATCTTGAAAATCTCTGATACATTCAAAACATCAGGGTACATCAACAGTATTTATTTGGAACACGATATTACAAGAAATTCTAGATGTGGTGGACTTTTAACTTTGTGATGATATAACAAAAATATTGAAAAAATAATGGTATGGCACCAACCTCAATGTATTATTGTCTACGGACATCAAACTTGTTAAATACAACTAAGCCTAGGGTTTGCATGATGGCAGAAATATTTAAGAAAAGAAGAATGTAAACACATGAGGTAAGTTAGTCATTGTGTTAGACTGAAAAAGTCCTCCAGAAGTTTCATCAGGAATGCTGTTTGCTAAAACATCTGCCAAAATTAGAGGTTTCATCTCCTTGGAGCTTTGCTTACTCTATGCCTGAATGACTCCAGGAAAACAAGATTCTCTGCCTAACTATCTCAGAAAGCAGAAAGCATGCAAAAAAGTTACTTTAATTACCACTCAATAAGAATTAATATTCAATTTTTTTGAGGTTTTCTTCATGCTCGCAATACTCTGGTGGCAAGTACTGCTTTATCTTATGTACCAAATGTCTTCTTTTTCTTGTCTGTATAAAAATTATTTTCAATCTGGCCACAAAGAGGAACTGACATTAACTTCGGTAAATAACTTACCAACAATAAAATAGTTGCTTTCTGGAATTTGGCAGAGCAAAACATTGAAACTAAAATCCTCTGCAGTGGTCATAACCTGAATCAGAAAAATCACCATATAGATGTAAACATTCACACTAAATTTATGGCATGTTTATCATTTTATTCACATGCTCAGCATAGTAAACCATGCACAGTTGTTAAGCTCCCCTCTTGTATGTGATCGAGCAAAACTATAAACCTGAACTCGTGATATTATACGTCATTTTAATGATCATGTTAACCAAGTTATGATTAGGACACTATTTAACTCAACACAGTCTGTCCACTTGCCTACTCACTAATTAGTGGGGAAAGATAGAAGTAATTGTGGTGAAAAGTATCACAGATAAAAAGAGAAAGCAAGACTACTTCAAAATCGTGGAAGTTCCAATAGTCACGTTATTGCTTCTGAGATCTTGATTTCCAAAAGCAGCGTTTGTGATGCATGATGCTGCAATACTGTCTCCTTAAGGGTTAGGAGATGGGTAATTATTTTTCTGGTCAAATCAACCAGTCAAGTCTGCAAACAGCAAATCTTTCTTTCTTGCTGCTGGTCTCCCTTGTCACCTTATCTTGGCACATTTCCCTTTTGTTTCCCAGCCCGCAGCTATTTGAATAGCATACTATTGCAAATGCCAATAAGGGTTGTTTTAAACTTTTCCAAAGGTGTTTCTCATTTTTCTTTTGCTGGTCAGACAAGTTAATTTGCAAATTTGTAATAAACAATTTAACCAAGATGGGAGGATAATTGAAAAAGAAATTGAGTGCTAATAATGTGATTAGTTCTGATACACATTATTCAAGACAAACCAATTTCTTTCTTCACACACTGTGGGACTGATTGGACATACAGAAGGTTGAGATGCCAATATGGTTGTTTTGGTCAAGACTCTTCCTTTGGAGCTGGTAATGACACTCACTGATACATTCCCAACATCAGCTCGGATGGCTCCCAAGGAATCGGCAAAAAGCGTGCAACACACTCTCTGCTGGCCTCATTCCACTAACAAATGGGAGTTTCTGCCACTCACCTTTCTCCCTAGTACGAAACCAAAGTGAAGCCATGGTAGCAGTGCTTCTTAGCAAGGTACTTTTCGTTTCTGGGGTACTGGAAAAGGTAATTTTTGCCTTATGGATATGCTATAGCATCTTTTCCAAACTGAGTTCTTTAGGTTTAGCTGAGAATGCCTCCAATGTCTATCCACTGTGCTCCCTCAGGTGCCATGGTCCAAGGCAGGGGGAGAAGGCAGATGCAGGCACAGCAGAACCCTCTTCTCACCCAGAAAGCCATCTCCAATGGCTCCCCTTTGCACATGGATAAAGAGAGGCAGAATGGTTGGATCACTTATGGTTGCATACTTCGACAAAACTATCCAGGCCATGAAGTTGAAAAAAAGCCTCTAAAAACTGTGTGGACAACAATGGATAAGTTAACCTTTTGGATGAATCCAAGCTATGCTTTCTCTATAAACTGCTCAGTGAATGCAAGCTGAATGCAGGCTGAATACAAGCTGAATACTCAGTGAATACATCAGTTAGTTAACTGATGTTTCTCTTGAAACGCATATTCCTCAACTGACCTATCAATATCAAAGAATTTTGTGAATAGTTTTCTTAAACCTCTTGTGAAAGTACTGCTTCCTCTTTTGGATTACTTCTCATCTCTGTACCTGATAACCAAAATAACTCTGTGGAGTTTTAAATATTGCAAAGATATTTTTAATTCAGAATTACCAGTGTCTCTCTTTCCTTGCCCCTTTTCCTGTAAGATCCTTTCACTATCACGTATCAAATACCTGTTGTGACTATTTACACAAAAACTGAATTAGCTATTGCTTTCATTTGCCCTTCATTTCCCTGTACTTCATGAATTTACAAGGAAAGATGTGTTAGGGAGCAGACAAAGGCATATATCTGGCATATCTATTTTTTTCCCTTTGTTAAGAGTGGAGAGGCATGAACTCAGTGATAAGCACTAGAAGTACTGCATCTGAAAGATTATTTTTGAAAGCAGAAAATTAAAAACTTCAGCTGGAGTTGTGAAGCCTTTGAATGGGTGTCAGAAATCAGACCATACAGACCTCACTAGTACTTTATTTTATTTTCTTTCTAAAGATATGCAGCTCAATCCATCTTCCCATGCACAATCACTCACAAAAAAAGTATTCTAGTCCAATGATGGAGTAAATCCCATGGCTAAAAAACCCAATATACAGCTGTGAGCAAATGATAAAGCTACCCGCCAGCTCAGCTTTAAAGGTATGTAGGAGGGTTTTTTCCCTCCCTCTGGAACAATGTGAATAGGGTTGTGATTGCTACCTGTGGAGTTTCATCAGCAAAATGCCCATATTGTGTTGCAACATTTCATCAGTGTCTCATCACTCTTTACTAGGTATGTAATGACAGTTCAAAACTGCATGGCAACCTTCCTTTGAAATATGATGATGTCAGGAAGCCTGACACCATGTTAGTTCCCTCCGTCCTTTTAAACCAAAAGCCCAGTCCTGCAGAAGTTTCATGTGAAAAATGCCGAACCCAAAGCAAGGGTTTTGTCAAAAAATGCTGATTCACTGAAATAAAAATATTTTATATAAGCATCTTGGTTTCAGCTGTTTAAAAGGATTCCAAAGGAGGGTCTTGATAGTGGCATTAATACTCACCTTTCTCTAGTGAAAATACTTTACCAGATACATCTTTGGGTTAACTGCCTTTTTCACAGACTTGCCCTATTGTCATACCCTGGCTGACCCAGATCATTCTCCTTTGATGTCATTTCCAACTGATCAGCTCCCAGCTTCTGGAATAAATTCTTGTTATTAGTCCCTAAATGCATGACCTGGCACTTTTCATTATTAAATGTAATACTATTCTATTACTGCAGTCCTTGAGGTCATCCAATTTCTTCTTTGTATTGATAATACTTCCCAAATTTTGTCATCAGCAAATTTCATTGCCACATTTCTACTATTTCTGCCAAGATCATTAATTAAACTAGTATATGAGATCAACCTCCAAAACCAATCCTTGAGGAAGTCTACAGCCAATCTCTTTCCATCACAATCCTTCTATCAACCAACATGTTGTCATATTGTCTTTAGCCAGTTCTCCTCTCAGCTCCTGTATTTCTATCCATTTTTGCTATTCTTCATTTTAACTAATATCTTCCCAAATGGTGGTGTACTGAATGCTCAGATGAAGATCAGACAGAATGTATTGAATTTCCATTACTTTCCAAATCATCTAAGACTGATAAAGAGCTTCACATTGGCATGGCTCATAGTCAGGAGTCTTAAACTGGTTAGTTGGCAAACCTAGTATGATTTATGTTCATCTAACAAACACTAGGACAGTAGGGAAATTTCAGAAGAATAAATATGTTATCATCTCAGGTAATATATTTAAAGAAATAAGTGCTTTAGACATCTGAATAACAAGGTTGTCATCAAAACAAGCGAAATTGTGGAGAAACCTAGAAATGCTGATAAAGAATTTCTCCAAAAACTTATGATAGGAATATAATTAATGTCAGGAATTTTGATTTTATGGAATAGAGATGTCATCAAACAAAAGTCATTTCATTCTTTCATAAGACTGATGAATGGAATTCATACACTTAATATATAGACTTGGAAGGCACTTGATGTGCACTGCATTACACTATGATTAATAAATGAGCATCATACAATATCAATAAAGCATAAAATAATGGTAAATAATAAATAAATAAATAAAACATGGTAAATAGATTAAAAGCTACCATGGATAGTATATACACTGAATCTTAGGCTGACCTTGGAGTTACCCAAAAGGATGCGCACTGCCCTCTCTGGTCTGTATTATACACTGCACGCCCCCCCTCCCCTCCCCCAGCAAAGCCACCTAGGTTACAGGGCAGCTTTTCTTCTTTTTTTTTTTATATTTCATGGAGTGGAATCAGAGTGATGAAGAGTGATGAAGTAGGGTGCAAACATGTCAGAAATCATTGTTATTTGGAAACTTTTACTGCTCAAATCTTGCATATGGAAGTGAGATTGAAATACCTTTTGAAAATGTATCAACTTATTAAGCAAGCAAAGTCAGATTCATCCTGGAAATTCAAGAGAATCTATGAAGTGGGGCTGGACCATCCCCATGATCAAGTTAAAAAAAGACTGACAAACAAGGAAGGCTGAGAACTTGGACCCAGGGGCAATCTGGTTAAGATCCAGTATAAGATGTTACCTTACTGAAATACCTTCAAGAACTGCTGTCACTGAAAAGTTTTCCATTGACTGGGAGTGTTTTTCAGGCAGTCCCAAAGGAACTGGTTCAAGGCCTGATTCTATTCAACATTTTCATCAGTGAGCTAGTTAAAAATTATTACACATGACCATACAGTTAGTAGAGTGATAAATAATGATAAGGAAAAGGAATCATGCAGAACAATCTGTCTCACTCACTAAGTTTGGCATCTATTTAAACAGCACATAATTTAGTAATGCAAAATGCAAAGTTATATTTGTAGAAACCAAGAATAGAGGTAAAACCTACAAGTATGACAGACTGCATCCTGAAAAGAAATGACTAAAAAGCATCTAAGAATCATAGTAGACTAGTTACTAAACATAAACTCCTGGTGCATTGCTATCATTGTACTGTATACAGTACTGGTGAGAGTAATCCAAGGAGATTGTGTCTAGGTCTAGGAGTTATGTCTAGAAAAAGTTGTTGAAAATTTAGCAGTATAGAAAAGAATACAGAATAATTTGAGGGTTGTAGAAAATACCTTTCAGTGAGGAACAAAATAGATCCATCCAGTTTTATCAAAAAGATGAAGCTATGAGATGATTACAGAATATAAGTGCATTTGCAGGGAGAAAACACCAGATGCTAAGACTGTTTAATCTAGCAGGAGAGACCAAAGCAGGAACCAGTGGCTTGAAGTTGAATCCACAGAAATTCATGTGAAAGCTAAGGCACAAAATTTCAGTGATGAGAATGTGTAATTTTCCCATTACCGACAAAAAGCTTCAATTGCAGATTTGATCTATTTTCAAAAGATGTGCCTTAGAAAAACAATGTGAAATGCAATGACCTGTTATGAGCAACTAGATGATCTAGCAATTTTGGCCTTAAATTTATGCATGCCAAACGAATAATAACATAATCTCTCTATCATCTGCAGACATTCTCTGTATTTCTTAGATTTTACCAAAAAAGACTATGCAAATATTTTTTGTATTTAAGAAATATTATTAGTGTCACTTTCATCTTTCTCCAGCAGTAAAATAAATCCTCTAATATCAGGAGTATAACTGTGCAGTCATCTAAAGAAGAGTGAAACGATCACTAACACATTGTAGAAATCTAATAATTAAATATAAATTGCTTTTTTGCACATAATATGACAAGTGCAAGGTCTGATATTTCAGCAATGACATGATTGATAGAAAGTATTCCATTTCCTTTCCAATGATCTGCCCTGCCAATGGTATACAGCTCCCATTTCTACACTGATGGATCACGAAATACTGGATCTTAATCCTGTCACTGGTACATTACAGAATATTGCCTGTCCTGGGCTTCAGGCCATATTGAAAGAAATTCAGCATTTGTGGTGGAAGCAGAAAGAATGAAATATTACTCTAGCAAGATATTTTTTCCCCTGCTTTTCAAAAGAGAAAGTGCATCTTGAAACTAATCAGTAGCTTAGAATGTTAACATAGAATGTTAAAAGAAATACCAGCAGAACTTTATGGACAAAGTGGAGTAACAGAAATAGGTATCAGATGGATATTACAACCACATCATCATCTGTGATATATAGCAGACTTACGAAAGTATGTATTTAGACCTTAAAAGAAAGCCAGTGGAAACATCTGAAGTGCAAATGAAGAACAGAATTACTATTGATAGCAACATTTAGAATAGAATAGAATAGAATAGAATAGAATAGAATAGAATAGAATAGAATAGAATAGAATAGAATAGAATAGAATAGAATAGAATAGAATAGAATAGAATAGAATAGAATAGAATAGAATAGAATAGAATAGAATAGAATAGAATAGTATTAAGGGCATTGTCCAAATGCCTCTTAAACACTGACAGGCTTGGGGCATCAACCACCCCTCAGAGAAGCCTGTTCCAGTGTCTGACCACCCTCTCCGTAAAGAAATGCTTCCTAATGTCCAGACTAAACCTCCCCTGGTGCAGCTTTGAACCATTCCCACATGTCCTGTCACTGGATCCCAGGGAGAAGAGATCAGCACCTCCCTCTCCACTTCCCCTCCTCAGGAAGGGGATCTCCCCCTCCCTCTCCTGTAGAGAGCAATGAGGTTGCCCTTCGGCCTCCTTTTCTCCAAACTAGCCAAGCTGAAAGTCCTTAGCCGCTCCTCACAGGACATGCCTTCCAGCCCTTTCACCAGCTTTGTGGCCCTCCTCTGGACACATTCAAGGACCTTCACATCCTTCTTAAATTGTGGGGCCCAGAACTGCACACAGTACTCCAGGTGAGGCCGCACCAACACTGAATACAGCGGGATAATCACCTCTTTTGACTGGCTGGTTATACCGTGTTTAATGCACCCCATCAGATTTGTTATATGATGCAAAAAATTACATAGATTATGTGATTTATGCCAGATGTGGGATGGATATTCATACAAGTTATTTAGAAAAAAATGCAACAGATTGTGATGGGATCCACTCCTGAGTGGGATGGCAGACACAAAGGACTGCCTTACTAATCTTCTCTCAAAAATCCTTAGGTCAGTCCTCGACACTGTACTTACAAGGACAAATAATGTTTGGAAGCAAATGACATGAACAGTTATTTTGCAAAGTCACTCTAGGAAGCTAGAACTAGTTGTGGAAAGCACCTTCCACTGGTTAGAGGTCTTCAGGACTCATGTTCAAGGAATACTTTATACCAAATATTAATACTCCACAAAAAAGCATATGTGCCTCGAGCTTGTGTTGGAATGGATTAAAAGACATTAAGACACTGTAAAAACTTATAGATGTAAATGAAAGACTATTTTTGTTTCTTTTTCTAAAGTTAATGTTTGGGTTTTTTTCTGACAGGTTCACATGCGCAAAGATTAGCAGGGTCTGTGTCAAAGGCATATAGTAAACTTAACGGCAAAAGTTACTTTTGGGGAAAAATGAAAACAAAAAGGGGTGGGGGGAGAGAGAGAGAAAGGGACAGGGGAAGGGAAGACTTCCCAGTGGCCAAATGAGAAGAGAAGTGATGGGAGTTCCCAGGCAAGTGTCCTCCCCTAGGAGGTGTCCAGCAACTTGGTTGAAAGTTTACAGACCTGCAAGCAAAAAGCAGACAACAGAAATGGAAAGAGAAGGCCATTAGCACTACAAAGGCTAAGGGACCTAAGGCACTGTGTAACACCACCAATACATGCCAACATTAAATTATAGGAAAAAAAAAATCTAAGTAATTGTGAGGAGCAACAGAATTTGAACTCAAAGAACGAATCTTGGTTTTATCAATTAATTCAACAATTCCAGTCATTGGGGAAAAATGTGTCTTTTCATTTGACTTCTCAGGTGCTAATCAATTCTTAATTATCTTTAACCGTATTGACCTGCTCCCACTGTTTGTGCCATATAGATTAATGAACGACATTCTAAAGAACACAATATCACACTTGGAGAGCAAGGGATTCATGTATTATTCACTCTACGTAAATATATACTGCTACCCCTTTTTGACCTAAGCAGTTAGCCAAACTTTGGGGCTGGCAGGTTGTTTGTGTGAGGAGACGCTGATAATGCAATCTTGTTTATTTATGTCAACATTAAAGAAATACAAACCCCTTTTTCTGTGAACACAGAAGGAAGTAAGTCTCTTAGTTTACAGCTCTGCCCTGAAGCTCTTGGTCCCAAAAGTTGCTTTTCTCAGGACCGCATTCCCAAGACTGGTTCAGGCTATGCCTGGTACTTCCTTGGTAGCTCTTCTCTTTTCTCCCCCGAGATTTCTGTCTTAATAACAGCCCAAAAAACTTCTCCAGCTTTTCATCTGCTTTTCTTTCATACACAGAGATACGTAGCCAGGTTTGGGACTGAGGCTGCACTCTAGTTCTTTGAAGAACTAACTGCTTTTTTTCCCAGTGGTTGTGCTCCTCTCTCTTGATGCAGAAACAACACATTTGGAGGAGGTGAGGGGCTTTAGAGGTCAAAGCACAAAACATAAGAGGGAAAATGCTGTTATGTAGGCAGAGTAGGGAAAAGGACAGACAAAGTCACTGTACATAAACAAATAAACACATGCTTCAGGAAAATCCAGGAAAGAAGGAAAATTGACTTGAAGATATGAAACTGAAACTGGAGAATTATTTGAGCACTAACCCATGTTCACAAGCCTTTTTCTCCCATGGTGCCCACAGCCAAGTGCAACAAGCTTGTGGAAGACAATCCTTCCCAATATGCTATATTGAAAAAAAAAAAAAATCCTAGTTTTGTTTGTAATGCTGAGAAAAAGGGGAATGATATTCTGAATTTGTACTTTGTTCAGCTGAAGATGGAAGTGCCTTTCTGTTTTCTGCTGTCCTTTTCCTAAGATAACCTAATTTCTCCTGATCAGAGATTGAGTGATTTATTCCGGCGTCTGCCAAATGTCATGGCAGCCAACAATCTGTCAGAACCTACCCTAGCCTCTTCCATGCTCTGCTATTCCTATGAGGGCAGTTGGGACAGGTGCTTGAAGAAGGGTATGCTGACTTTATGGACGGGAAAGGTCGAGTTCCTTAGGTCACATTTTTTTTTCTGCAGCTTTAATGGTTTCATACCAAACAGGAATCTGGCTTCAGAATTATGATGGATGAGTCCTTTGTCTGACTCGCTGATCTGGACAGGAGTGAGATAAGTGGGAACTGGTCTAGCATTTTAAACCAAGGTCTGTAAAACAAAGAAGCGGTTTTTTTCTGTTGATGTAAGTAAAAAAGAAGGTTACATGGAGACACACCAGACAGACAGAAGACTCAGCTGTGTACCTATAAATGTGCACAGAATGAAAATAAACCCTGCACACAGAAGCCAAAAAAAACCCCTGTCTGACCTTTACGCTCATTTAGAGCCTGTTTTGATAGATGAGGTGGGATTAGAGCGGGTACTTAAATTCGGTGTACATCCTCTCCTGAGGTCTACTCTAAAAGCGCAGTTACTCCTGCGCAGAGTACAAGTGCAATAACAGCTTTCAAAGACTGCCAGGTAATAATATTTTGCCAGGAGACATGTCACAAATAAACACTGAATTGAAAGAGCATTTGTATATCAAAAATTGATCCAAATACTTCTCACAATTTAGCAGTTTAATCCTGAACTGTATATATTTTCAGAATTTAATACTTTGAAAGGGATAAATCCCTCATCAACTATTGCCTTATTCAAAACCTTGGACTTTTCCAAGGATAGATACATATCTGTGTGTGTGGCGACATGAACGGTGATAGCAGTTTACAAATCCCTCTCCAAAGCAGAGATTCTATTCCTTATTATGGATTTTCCAATGTTTTAAGTATCTTTAGATATTCTGCACCATACAGTCAAACTCTTTACAGGAATATGTGTTCTTACATAATTGTTGCTGCATCAGGGCCCGTATGCTTGCTTTATTGCATGGGAGCACAAATGTGCTATTTTAATTCTCTCTTTACTGCTTTCATCTAAAGAACAACATTTTCCCCTTCTGGTCCATGACAAAATATGTAATTAGAGTTACTACAACCTGAAGAGAAGTGAAAGCCAGGGGGAAGATGAGGATGCGTCCAGGGAAAAACATGAAGGAGGAGGTTCTTGCACTCTGCCGCTAAGTGCAGCATGAGCGGAGGCCTGTATCAAGTGCCTCCACACAAATGGATGCAGTGAGAGAAATGTCAAGAGGAATTACAACTTCTTGCGTATCTGTAGAGAAGTGATATCACTGGGATAGAGAAATGTGGGACAGCTCACATGACTAAGTGCTGCAACAGCTTTTTGTCCAATTTTTCTACATCAGAGGACAGAGCAACACGGGTGACATTGTGGTATGTACCTGTTACATATCATCTGATCAGGAATACAAGAAGATGAAAGCTTCTTTAGACATATCACTTTCACATGCCCTGGTACACACGGGGACTTCAGCCACTCTGATGTCTGCCGGGAGGACATACAGCTGGGTGCAAGCAATCTGGGAGATTTCTAGAGTGTGTTCACAAGAAGTTGAGTTCCTCCTGATGAAGTGGATCAACTGACTAGGGAGATGCTCTGCTGGACCTGTCACTCTCACATAACTAAGAATTGGCCAAGGATGCGAAGGTCAAGGGTTGCAGTGACCTTAAGATCATGGAGTTTAAAATTCTGAGAGAAGTGAGCAAGACAAATAGTAGAATCACAACCCTAGACCTAAGGAGAGCAAATTTCAGCTTGTCAGGAATCTGCTTGGCAGGATTGCATGGGAGACATTTTCAGACAAAAACTGAAAACTTGGGGAAGCACCTACTTACTTTTTGAAATACTTACACATTTATGGAACTTCTACTATGTGATGTCCGTACTTTCACTACAATGGTAACAGTACAGAGTAGAGATAGAATCATCAATCACCATCTACTCAGCACTTCAAAAATGTGAGCTGAAATTAGAAGACTATAGAATCATAGAATCATGAATCAGAGAATCGTTTAGATCAGAAAAGACCTTTAAGATCATTAAGTCCAACCATTAACCTAGCACTGCCAAGTCCACCACTAAACCATGTCCCTAAGCATCTACACATCTTTTAAATACCTCCAGGGACGGTGCCTCAACCACTGCCCTGGGCAGCCTGTTCCAATGCTTGACAACCCTTTCGGTGAAGAAATTTTTCCTAATATCCAATCTAAACATCCCCTGGTGCAACTTGAGGCCATTTCCTCTCGTCCTATCGCTTATTACTTGGGAGAAGAGACCGACACCCACCTCACTACAACCTCCTTTCAGGTAGTTGTAGAGAGCAATAAGGTCTCCCCTCAGCCTCCTCTTCTCCAGGCTAAACAGCCCCAGTTCCCTCAGCTGGTCCTCATCAGACTTGTGCTCCAGGCCCTTCACCAGCTTCGTTGCCCTTCTCTGGACACGCTCCAGCACCTCAATGTCCTTCTTGTAGTGAGGGGCCCAAAACTGAACACAGGATTCGAGGTGCGGCCTCACCAGGGTCGAGTACAGGGGGGCAATCACTTCCCTCGTCCTGCTGGCCACACTATTTCTGATACAGGCCAGGATGCCGTTGGCCTTCTTGGCCACCTGGGCACACTGCCGGCTCATGTTCAGCCGGCTGTCAACCAG
>NW_009213493.1:0-23371 GCF_000690835.1 Fulmarus glacialis | reverse complement strand
ACTGAAGTCTAGGTAGACCACATCCACAGCCTTTCCCTCATCCACTAAGCGGGTCACCTTGTTATAGAAGGAGATCAAGTTAGGATCTCAAGCAGGACCTGCTAGAGTCTAAATATGAAGACTAAATGGTGGTTAACATTTGCATACGGTATGTAATACAGGCAATATAGACAATATTACTTTACTTATTATAATGAATATTTAATATATATATGACAATTTTAAAAAATCCATGTGTCATAGTTGGGTCCTAAATACATATACAATCACGTATATCAAGGCGGGAAGGCTGTTAAGAAGATATAACACCTCTAAATGTTCATCAAAGTGAATTTTGGGTTTTCAAGATTTTTGAAAGTCTAGCCCTTGTTAAAGTATAGATTACTTATTATAATGAATATTTAATATATATATGACAATTTTAAAAAATCCATGTGTCATAGTTGGGTCCTAAATACATATACAATCACGTATATCAAGGCGGGAAGGCTGTTAAGAAGATATAACACCTCTAAATGTTCATCAAAGTGAATTTTGGGTTTTCAAGATTTTTGAAAGTCTAGCCCTTGTTAAAGTATAGATTAGGAAACCTAACCTCAAATAAGCAAGTATGGACAGAGGGTGGGACAGGCTATACAGGAGTCACAAGACTTTAGGCAAGGAATGTTACTTCTCTAGGCTTGTTGTATACAGTAGAGAGAGAACATTTTCTCTAGAAGGCACCTCAGAGCAATCCAAACTATGCTGCTACGCTGAAGTATTTCATAAAGGGACCTCTACCAAATACTGAAGAAGCCTAGAGAAATTAGCCTCCTGTGCCTGAAGTTAGTCGCTGTAAATACCTCCCAATGTCCTGCTTTATACTATGTCTTTATATAAAACCAGATCAAATAATTGGACTGTCATAAAAACATGGCAAAGGTACTTGTGCGGATAAGGAAGGCTTCTCTGATGTAAATTTGAATTTTGAACTTTAGGAGATGCATGATGATATTAAACTAAATCAGAAAGAATCCCTGTGGCTGGGAAGACAAAGGTAAAAGCAGAGTGTGGATTTATTCTGCCTCCATTTCTCTCTCTTTGGCCATTAGTTGGAATCCTAAACTAATAAGGAAGGGAAAAAACTGTTAATATTTAAATATTAACGTTTTCTTACTTTAAAAAAGTAGATTCTTTTTTTCTTATCTTTGTTTACCATTTAATCATTCCACTTCTGTAGGGAACATTTAAACATTCATTCTAGGTACTTATGAAGACAAGAAATACACATTTAAAATTTGCTTGGGTACAAACTGCAGGATTGGATTCTTTGTAAGTCAGAATTTAAAGCAGAAAAAAAAAAATTCTGCTAGACTGTAAGACGTTAGCCAAATGTCTCATGAAACTTGTTTACACAGCACTATAATAAAAATATAGATACTATGTATGTGCATCCTAAACACGTCACATCACCAGTCTAAAACATTTTGTATCATCCTGAAGGTCCTTTAGACAACAGTTTGAAGCCAATTTTTTGCTTACTCTGTTTTTTTTTTTTCCTATTTACATGCCTTGAATATGTACAAGGTTAACTTTGAAAGAGGTGATACATTCCCTCTGTGCTTTCCATATTGGGAAAGATATTTTGGATATGTATCTGTTTTATCTTTATTTGGAAGGATTTCACAAATAGATTGTTCTATACTTCTTTTCATGATCAAAAGAGAAAAAGACCTGGATAAGCCATGATCAAAAGAAAATTAAAACCAATCCCATAATAATTCATTTGAGCATAAATAAATAAATAAGTGCAAGTCAGATGAGACTGAACAGACAGATGGCAAATAAAAATCATAAATAACAGTAAACTTATGACTGTGCATAAGACTTTTCATGCACTACAAAGAATCTACAAAGACAAGATCAGTAGCAAATAGTGTTTTTACTCTTTCTATGTAAAATAAAATTTTCTGCTTAGAATTGAAAAAATGTTTAGTAAAGATATCTTGTTTCTGCAGTTTTGCATGGACTATTGCATATCTATTATAGCTTCATATGCAGCACAATTTTTACAAAGGAAAACCATCAAAATAACCATCATCTATGTGATAGGAATGTCCTTGGATTCAAAAAAGAAAGGCAAAAAAAGAAATGTTGAAATGCCAGTACCCTTCATGCAACATTTGGTATAAAAACATTGAAATGAAAATATTGGTAAGTGTTTACACTCAGCAACTATTTCAGTATTGAATACTGTTTCAAAGGCTGTGCCTTTGTCTTTAGGAAGTATGACAGTGCAGTAGATTTCAAACCTGTAAAGATTTAGGGATACTTTTTGGTGAGTAATTGTGCTGAATTCCATGGAATTTTCAGGATAGAAAAGTTTATTTTGCTTACTATGCATGCTCTAAGGCAATTACAATGCTGTAAATATTCAGTAATTTATCACTGGGGTAGACCAATAATTTAAGTCAATCAACATGACGTAACAAACTCATTGTCCAGTATTTACTTACTATGTTAAATAATCTCTAATGTGCGCTAGACAATCACCATATTATGACATGGAATTCACTCAACATCAAATAGGAGATGACTTACTCATATAAGAGGTGAATTTAAAAGCTTTGTGAGAAATATCTCCATGGATTCTTTCTAAAATCAATGGAGAAAAGAAAGTTCTCAAGTGAAAAAGCAGAGCAGTTTAATTAAGGTCCAACTCTGAACCATCCATAGAAGGAGCCTTTCAATTAGCTATAATGAAAAGCCTAGGGAAACTAGGGGAAGATAGGTGTTATGAACACCCTCCTCTATCAGTATAAAATTGGAACCGTGGCTGCTGAATGGTTATTACAGCTTAGGGTGCAAAACCTTAAATTAATTATCATTAGGTCTGAAAAAGAGAGGGAAAAAAACCCTAAGGTTATATCCAAATGGATTAAAGTAGAACGAACAATAAATGGTTACTCACACCTTCTAGTCCTGAACTTCAAAATAATGACTAGGGAATACATTTCCTGGGATGTCCCAAGTGATTTACAGATTTATCATTCTTCTCCAATATTAGTGTTACCACTGAACCCTCAGGCCACTGTCAGACTGTTCAACAGATAATGTTCAACATCTTCAACAGTTTAAAGACAAGGAAGACAAGTAACATTACAGTGGGGGATAGAAGCCTAAAGTCATATACACGCATGCTAAATTACTTATCTACATCTGGCAATTTCTTGTATTTTTATAGATAAGATTGGTGGGACTGCTTGTTATTCAGGTTGGTTGACATTTCCCACTATAGTATTCTGCACTTAGCAGCATATAATCTTGCAAAATTTTATCAGTTTTAACTGAAACTTCTTAATTCAGAGGCCAAACTCTTTGGGAAAATCTTTGTCAAGCTGATTCAGCTCCTCCTGAGGGTAAATATAGAGTAAGTTATATTGTAAACTCAAGGAAAAAGTATTCAGAGGGCTATTTGCCCTGTAAAGATCTGGTACTCAAATGCTCTGACTTAAGGCATATTTCTAAAATGTGCTTTATCTAACTTCATGCAAATATATCTAAAATTGTCCAGGTTGGAAAACTCGAGATGTTGCCATTTACACATGTTCTGTAAAAACTTTTGATCTTAACAGCTTTGTCTTGGTGCAGATGCTTTCGTTGCTGGGTGAGCCTGCTTCAGCCAGTGCAGAGTAATACCTTCTACACAGCTGCTAAGCTTGGACGGCTGTGGGCCATGAGGAGTCCAGGAGCAAATTCTGTACATCTGTACATAGAGCAGGAGTGCTCTCCTCTGTGTTCGGGGAGGAGTGTCCACTGAGGAACTGTGGACATTCAAAACTGGAAAAGAAACAAGCTGAGCCTCAATGGGTATGAGAGAGCGAATTAGGGCCAGGAAAAATCCACCTGAGGGAAGGCAGTACAAAACTGCAACTAGGAGTGCCGTGGGTGACTACAACTGCACAGCGGTAGAAAGTGAAACCACAACTGGGTGGCAAAGACACAGCAAGACTGAGAGAAAAACAAGAGCCAGGGGAACAGGATGCAGGTAGGTACAAGGAAAGAACCAGAGGGGTTAGTGAGAAAAATTAGCAGGCAAGGCATTGGGGCTGAGATTGGGAAGGGAACTGGAAAGGGCCCATGTGAGGCAGTGGGACGGATCTCAGGAAGACCTGGGGTGCTGAGGGAACCAGTTGTAGGAATGCAGGCACAGGAGGAACAGGAAGACTAGTTGAGAAGGAAAGAAAGACAGATCTGGGACTAACCAAAGAAACTGGGGGAAAGATAGGGTCTGACCGGACCAGAAGATTAAGAGTGTGGTAGAGAGTACGGCAGAAGTCTGGAGTGAGGGAAGCTGTTGGATAATGCCCAGCTGCATCCTGTCACCATGGAAAAGGCTGAAGAAGACTTCTGGGTAAAGCCTACGTGGTCAGTTGACCAGTCTCCTAGTTACTCAATAAATTACTTAATAAAGAAGTCATTTGATCACCAGGTAATGTAGTCAAGTGGCCAGAGAAGGAATGTTCTTTATGTGCTAATTTCAAAGCTCTAAGCATAATATCTCAGATCCTCAACTTGTAAAAAAATGCCGGACCCCGGTGCCAAGATAGGGGTGTATAAGATTGAAATTCACTTTATTTTCCACATCTGGCAGTGACAAATGACCAGTATGGCTAGAAAAACTTAATGTACCACTTAATCATAAATTACTATAAACCATTACTGTGGGGTTGCTAAGGAAAAGATGATACAAGTTTGAGTTTGGTCAGTTTATGAGCATGTTTACTTGACATGGTCATAGGTAAAACCAGGAAGCAGCCTTAGTAGCAGCTTGAAAAATTCTCTAATTCTCCGTTTCTATCATCTTCTGCTTTTAGTAAAATTATACAGAGCTACACTTTTCCTTTGGAAAATAACACACTCCTCAAGCACATGCAGCAGCACAGCAGCATTTTCTCATTTTCCTCTTTTATACTGGGAATGTATTTATCTTTCAGTATGATAAATAACAAGTTCTATACAAGTCTGCGCATTAAATGGTGCCAGAGCCTAAAAGGGGCAATGATGCTTCATATTACAAGAATATAAATAGATAAAATGTACAATACTTCAAAGTATTCTCAGGAACTTTAAATTTTATTATTGATATGTAAATAAGTGGTAAAATATGACAAAGATAAGGCAGTTTTCAGTGCTATAAAATTTATACAGACTAAATTACTTTCAGATATATGTGAGTGAGAGGAGGAAGAGGCAATGCCTCACAGATCAAACATATTATCATAATTTTCTACATGCCCTAAGATACCTATACTGACACAGTAACTTTCATTCACTTGTTCAAAACATTTCAGCTTTCTGACAAAACAGCTGAGAAATGCATTCCAAATTTCTCTTTAAGATTTCCTTTCTAACCTTCCAAAAGACTTGTCTTTCTACTATGTGAAGAAATGGGGTTTGTGCATTACTAAGACAATAACACGAAACTCTGGCCCTTTCTACTGCCTTCCATCAGTCTGTCTGAATATCCCTGCCTACAGGTTTTCATCCTGGCTGTTAATGTTGCCACTAAATACCATACCGAGCAAAATCTGAGAAAGTAAGCACAATCTCCCAAGTCATAACATGAATTTCATATAACTTATAATCAGGAGCACATAGTAAATGATCAGAAAACAGAAAAAATCTGTTCTCTCATCTTACAACAGCCTAGCATTTTAGGAGATACTTGGAGTTACATAATTTTAAATGGCAGCTGTGATTGTCAAGTTGATGGCATCCTTTTGAATTTGCTATTTCACGTAAATATAGTTTAAGTTTTGGGCTTCATTCAGATATTGTCACTGTTGCAGGATTTTTCCCCTCTTTGTGGCTGTCATTGCAACAAGGATTGCTTTTTAAAAAGTCACATAATTAATTTGCTAAAACCTCTTAGAGGAAATCCTTTTAAAAATGTTTTTAATGTGTTTTTAAAAGGAACGCTACGAAGTATGAAGTATTATACTTATGTTACAATATATATATGTGGGGATAATTACCCTGCTAAGCACTCAATTTACAATAAGAAAAGGCTGTAATGTTTTGCAAAGCAGTTGTCCTATCTTCGCTAAACTACAACCTTAATTGTAACTCAGTAAATGTTTCTAGGCATCTGTAACAAAAATTATGAACAGGATGATTATGATTACACATTTTTTTCTAGAGATTATATCTTGTTTCTCTAGTTCACCTGTCTTGCAGCCCTGACAAATTCCAAAGCAGAGGAGCACCATCTAGTTGTTTCTATACCAAAGCTGCTGCCCTTTTCTTTAAAAGTACATACTGGCTTTGATAGTATTATTTTCAGACATTGTTATTAACAATAAGATGTTAAACAATCATAATTGCCTTATGTATATTTAAGCATGAACTCCCTTTGTACTATTTAATATTTATTTCTACATGAATGCAAGACGATATTCAAACAAGGAAGAACTTAGCATATTATATTTGCTTGACTCTATTGTGTGTGTTTGCAAGTAGGATTTGGTGGCTAGACAGAGGACACCTCAGCATCATGCATCGGCAGGAATGATCTCAGGAATTCCTTTGTCCTGTTCTCAGAGATGTGAGCAAGACCTGCTAGCACAGTCAGTCTCTGTCAAAGTCCTCAGCGAAGGAGAAAGTAGCAGATGTATGAGATACAGCTTGCTAATGTGGGATACACCCCCATGGCTCTTCAGCCTTTCCTAAAGCAAACACCTATCACTCAGGTGGGTTTAGCTTTTTCATTTTTAAAATTAACTGTACTATTTTTTACAGTGTTTGGGGCAATGCAATCAGGATTTTTAGTCATAATTTTAGCAGCATTCTCCTTACTGAATACAGCACAGGTATTTTATGCAGAATGCAGAAAAGTGCAGAGTCGGGATCTTTGTTGTAATCAGCTCACCCACAGACTAATACCGCAGACTATCCACTAAAAAATTAAAATGGATAATTTTACCTATGAATTCTATAGTTTGTCAGCAGGCTTCCATGCAGTACATGTATTAGTACCAGAAGAAAAGAAGTACTTGGCAAAAACGTAATACCTAGAGAGACCTATATAAGTCTGCCTATAAAAGAGTCTGGCAGGAGAACTAAGAAGGTCATTGTATCATTTTTACAGTTTCCCAAGTAAAAATTATCTTCATCCTGAAAAAATTCCTAAGGCTGCATATCCGAAGGCACCTGGAGACCTACACTATATTCTAGATATTAATTTAAGAAATCCAAAAAGACTGTAATACACAGAAGAAAAACTATCTTGTCATAGGCATATGTCTTTGCCCTTGGCTGTTAAAAAAAAAAAAAAGCATCTCCAAGTTACAAACTAAACAGGCTCAGTCGTTGGACTGGGATGAATAAAATCAGCTATGTATTGACCTATTCTCAGAGACAGCAGAATACAAGTAAACCAAAGGTGAAGAATTATGCACAGGTCTATAGACTTAATGAGGGAGTTGCTATGGGACAGCAAGGAAAAGCTAAAAGCACGTTTATATATGTCTTCAGTGTTATGGTAGAGCTTGTAAAGAATTATTAATTGACTGAAGAAAAAAAGGGACTAAAGAGCTTGAGAAACAACACTCTAAGTCATTCGAGGTATTTGTCTTAACCTGTTATATAATTCACTTTACAAAAGTTGGTACCCCGGGAAATAGATGGATGCTACAAATTCAATTTTTTGAAAGAACTGTTAGAAGCAGCTTTCCATGACTCCTAATGAGGTCAAGGTTTAATACGAAATTAGCTAAAGCATTCTAATACTGGAAAAGAACATTTAAAGTTAAAATCACCAAAACGTATTTTCATGAACTAGTGCTAATGGTAGGAATGTTGCCGTTCTTCAGCTTTGCTTCTCTAGGAACCATTAAGCAAGAGAGACCACAGAGACTGAAAGAAAAAAATCCTTTAAAACAGCAGATGCCATCTCATTTTCTATTTGGATCATGGAACCTTGCTGAACTTTCATAATCTGGATCCTGAAAATTATCCTGACCTGTCAGATAAATACAAATAAAAATAAATTTTAAAACCCAATAATAATAAACACAAATATAGAAGAGGTGGTAATTTCACATTTAGGAAAGTTAAAATACTCAATACATTTTATAGAATGGATCATCATGCCAACACCTAGTATGCTTCTTAAATCAAAGCCTGGTATCCCTGAACTAGTTAAAAAGAGCCAGAAAAATAAACAGAGGAAATACTTCAATATCTACATCAGTCAGCTACCCCCACTGGAAGTGGAATAGTGTGTCAGAATATTAAAACAAACTCACTGGCAAATCTCCAAGATAACAGCTGTACCATACCCAGCAAAGTCATACATCATAACAATCTCTATAGGAACAGAGACCATCTAAATAAAACAAAAAATGGTTCTGATTCTCTGCTTCTTGGGAAGATCTAGAATGTTAGCCAACGCTTTGCTAGGTTGCTCTTGACAATCAGCCCCGCTATGGTACCCCAGATCACCATGTGCTTTCTGCATCCATGCAGCAAGTCCTTTGAACATCTGACTTAAACCCTACGGAGTGGGGTGTCCTTGTACAAGCAAACTCTTCCACAGATATCTGTAAGATGCAGCAAGGCCTTCCTATTGCTTTGTCAACCCCTTTTTGTCTGTACTACACAAATCAGTCGATTCACCTCACTGTCGCAGATGCTGCTGCCTTTCACCAACTGCACTGACCACATTGTGTCAGTATGTGAAAAAAAGAGGTCATTTGTGAAACTGGGGAAAGTCAAGAAAGAGTCTGAGCCCCGAGAGAGCTCTATCTAGAGAGAAGCAAAATCCAGCATGGTAATGTCCTATTTTATCCCACTCCCAGTCTTCATTCACAGTGAAAGGTAAGAATTGTCCCATGCATCTCCAATGGGGTGTTAATTCCACACCTACTGCCGAGTTGAGGAATGAGTATCAACCTTGTTGCAGGCAAGAGAAGACTACAGTACAGACATCTCAAGCACTCAGAAATGCCACAGATACTAGAAAAACATTCAAGCCTACTCTGTGGGGAGCAGGTTCATACCATGGGACCAGGTTTGTATTTGTTTTGAGGAGGAGAGCTGTCACTCCAGAAGAACTATGCCAGCACAGAAAGAGCCTAGTGTTGAGCTGTGCCTAGGGCTCCAATTTTCTTCCTAAGCTATGGGTACACTTACCACAAGCGTCTCACATGACGCAGACTGCTGCAAGCTGCTATTTACTCTTGGGTCCACAGAAGCAGCCTGGGCAAGGAGAATGAATGCTCTAGAACTGACCTCCTCCCTCCCACACCTTCCTCTTCCAACGCCCCAGTGAGCTGCTGGCCAAGAACCAAGAGGCAGGAATCTGCAGAGGAACTGGCGTTGCTGCAGCTGCTGTTCCTGGCCCAAAATGAAGTTTCCAGGCTTTTTTTTTTTCACTTGTTTTTCAAGAGGGAAAAGGCAGGACAATGGCGAGGTCAAAAGAGCAGCAAGGAAGGTGTTATGACAGTGTGTCAAAGGAAAGTACGCTCAGCATTCTGGCAATGGGAGATAGGCAGCTCTACTCTGTTAGGGAGCAACACTAAAACTTTCCATTGATTTCTGGGTTTGGGTGGAGGTTTTTTATGGAGTGTACAAATTCTCTGTTAGCTTGGCTTACTGCTACAATGTTTGTTTAAGGGAAGATTCAGTTTAGACATAAAGTAGCTGTCACAGTGAGCAGAGACTGACCCCTTTCAGGTGAGAGAGAGAGGTGGTGTTGCTGGTGGGCAGGAAGCATCAAGGACATCATTGGTGGCATCAGGCAATATTAGCACGTGCAATTTAACCCTTTCCATTTCTGGTAATGAGGAAAGTCCTTTTTTTCTCTCCTTTGGGTAATAGGAATTTAGATGAGAACTTATGCAGTCAGTTAGTAGTGGTTTTGCTTTGTAAATGCAGTTGGCCAATTTGGTAAGTGTACTACATGGCTGATGATTCTAGTAACCTCTTTTCCCTCACGATTTTTCTTTTTTTAATGTTTGTGAACACGTGTAGTAGCCAACAGTCATTGCCAAAGACTTGCTTCCTTACTAACAATCTTACCTGGACCTCAGCCATGTTCCTTCCCTGCTACTCTCTCATTTTTCTGAAACCATCTTGCGCTCCCTGCTTCCTCTTTCTCTGTTGCAAATACTGTTGATGGGAGAGGAAAGTGCTCTCTCCTTAAAGAATACGTACAACTCCATCCTGTTTACTCCACGTTCAGACTGACCTCCTGGTCAAAACAGCAGAGCTGCACCATTTTATCACAATAAATTACAGCCTCTTGAAACAATGAAACTTGAGTTGAAATGTTTCTGCTGAGTGTAACAGGACATAAGGGCACTAGAAAAAAAGCAATGAACAAACATTTATTAATTCTTATAGCATTCCTATGCTACAGGGAAGTAGGAATGATTAAATCAGACTGAGAAAACAGATGCATCTCCTGACAATCATTGAAAACAATCTTTGCAGGTTTCTCACATTAAAAAGTAAAAATGTTTACATGAACTCCCCCTACACTACCTTGTTGATACCTGTTTATATTCAGAAATTAAAACCTTTGGCCACTATCTATGAATTGCTTTGGTTACCCTTGAATTTAGTAAATACTGTCTTTATCTCTGTTGGTCAGATAGCCTACTTTCAGCGCAGGAGAGCAAGAGCAATGTTCCTATGATGTAAAATAAAACTATTGCAAAAATTGCTGGCTGTGTTTCCTTTTTAGTTTCTAGGTGACTTCTGAAACTCAACTGAGATTGAAAAGTTATGTAAGAATAGTTGTAAAAAATGAAGAAACTGCTTTCCCTGCAGCATTTCAGATTAATGATGCTCCTGATTTTCTCTTTGTAACCAGAAGCATTGATCAGCTTTGATTCATGTAAAGATCATCTTCTGGTGTGCTTCTTTCTTGTGATGTGATGGATATAATCTAATTTTCTAAAACTCAATATGCTTGTTTTACTAGTAGAAGTTTTTTTCTTGATTCTTGCTTTTCCCCCCTCAAATTATGTATATTTCCTGTCTTCACCAATCAAACATAACTTTTGCAGCAATACATGCCATATCCCAGCTTCATAATCTGGGTGTAGTGATCCTGATGTTATGATCACAGACAGGTCTGGGACAAGGACATGATTTGCCTTTTTCTCTCTGAAACCAGATATGAATAAAGTCCTGAATTTTTTTCTCATACAACGTACGGTCACAGTCTGGAAAAAGCAAGGATCACCACTGAATAATGCAAAGAAGAAAGGCCATGTATAACACAGCTGCCAAAAATGAGGCTGTAGTTCATAATACGCTGTCTTTAACAATGAAGCACACTTAAGAAGCTTCTCATCCTCCAGAGCTCCTTCTGCCCCCTCCTACTTGCTCTGAATCAGATCACTAAAATGAAATAACATTGTTCAAAAAAATGGGTCTTGGAGGAGAAGACATTAACTTTAACCTGAACGCAGCCAACAATGCATCATAAACATCTAAGAGCTTACTGCCACTGAGAGCGGACAGCAAACAACAATGGTATTACCGTGTGTGTATGGAAGGGATAATTTCTTAAGCCTGTTTCACCTTCAAAGATATTTTATCATGGATGTACTGCATGAAAATTGTGTGCCCAACTACTTAAGATCTCTGCATTTAAAACAAGAGGAGCCAAATGTTATCCTTGGTGTTGTTGTGAAGTTCAAAATGCCCCTGACATTTATCATACTGAGAATTACAATGAGCCTAATTTGTAGCAGACTTGTTAAACTGTTGGAAAGCATACATCATCCCATATTTTCTCCATGCTTCTAATAAGACATACACATACTGGATCCAAAGTTCTTCTCTTATAGGGAGAGAAAAAGACATAGACCTCACTCAAAAAGACATAAACCTCACTCATCCTATTGTTTCTCCTGAGCTTTGCTGTTCCTGAAGTTTCTCTCTGTAAGAACACTTTGTCTCTTCCTCAGCCTCAAGAGACATTCAAATCCTTTTTATAACCCAGTATATTGCCAGTAAAAACTCCTTGTTCCAACAGGAAGGCAAAGCAGATGAATTCCACATCACTGAGTACATTCCTAGAGCATGAATCCTTTTACAATCCCATTTGAGACTTTATATACTACTTTTTATTCAAGCAAGTATAGTGATGCAACCTTTTTCCTAATAATATATTCACTTCCTTTTTGTCTGATGCAATTTTGCTGCTATCTGCAATTCCTACATGAGAATGCAATGAACTATTTCTTTGCCCCCATGTTCTGCCATTTTTGAGAATGTTAGGTTTAGGCCTAATTTTTCCAAACCAATTAACAGTTTTAGATGCTCAATCCAAACTTCTCTACATGTCTTGTTTCAGAGGAAAGCAGATGGTATTTTCTAAGACTATCAGCAACTTACCAAGATAAAAGAAGTTAACATGGGCCGTGAACATGCAATGAATTTGTCATTCCACTGTAACAATTCATGTACATACTTTGCCTCTTGTAAACATTTTCTTGCTAGTCAGTGAGAAAGGGTAATCAATCATTCACTTGCTTCTAGGTAAGAGCAGTTACTTTTTGGCAGCTACTGGATAAGCTGTTGTGCTGTAAATTAACAGATGAATTCCATAGTGACTTCTCTATAGGCCTCTACCTTAACAACAAAAATGTTCTATACAGTAGCCACACAGAAATTTAAGCACCCAAAATTATCATTAAAAGTCTAATCACAGGTCTGGAGCCTACTACTTGTGCTCATACTGCTTTTACTGCCAGCCATATCCTCATGAGTCTCAGACCTTAATTTCTAGCCAACAAAAAACGATGTGAAAATTTCAACTAGGTGAACAAAAATCAGTTTCAGAAATGTTATGTAGCACTGCTGGGCTGCAGGGAAGAATAACTTTTTAACTTTACCAACAGGCATATGGAAATGTAACATATGTGTGGCAAATTAACACGATAGAGCAAGAACAAAGTAATCTTCTAGTTCTCATGGCATCTAGCTTTGTGTTCCACAATATATCAGAACTGCATTATGTGAAAGTATACAGAAACTAAAGTAGCTAGACCTCAAAATAACCTCATTCTTGGACTTTGTCCAAAAAAATCTTTGCTCTAAAACTTTGGGATGCCTCATAGAAGTCAAATAACAGTCCTGTTATCAGTCAGTGGCTTTCAGTATTTTCCAGTCTGTGGATCTCTACAGCTTTTCCAGTAGAACTATATGTCACTTTAAATTTTCACATCCATTGGATTATTGCGTAACAAATACTGTTCATATGGCAAGTCCCTAAGAAGTGATCTGTAGCTCACAGGGTAGAAACACTGTCATAGTAAATATAATTCATGTAAGCGTTCTGCAAGCATTAGATAATGACACTGATCACTGTTAACTGAGGACCACCCTTTTACCTTGTTTTGTTACATTTTTAACAGTCTGACAAAGTTGCTTACTCTTTTGATAGGTTTTGTTGTATTCTGATGACCCAAATATATTCTGTCTCTGCCTTGCTGGAAGAGAAATTTTAATCCAACTTCAAAAAGCTCAAAAGCAAATGGGTTAATCTTTAGCGCTTCCAAGTCTCCCATCTGCCATTTACCTTCTTCCTTATAATCCATTTCTGAATTTTATTCCATTTAATATTAGATGGGCCATATTCATTACTGGCTTCACTAGAATTGCATAAAAGATTAATTTGATCCCTGATGACTAAAAACATATGATGAGCAATAGAAACAACCAAAATGGGTTTGCTCTACCTCAACATCAATGGACGTTTATCTAACATTTGTCATTTGTTCTTTTGCTGCTTGTCTATAGTCCGCTTGCACATGTAACAGTACTGAGAGTTACACTTAGTTCTGTGGCACTTCTTCCATCCAATTACTGTGATAACAGATTAACTAAGCAGAGCTAGAGACACGCAAAAAACTTTTCACAGCTCTTATTCTAGATACTGTTTAAACATAATTGAAGAGGAGGGGGGAAATAGAAAAGCAGAATTAAAAAAAACTTTCCAGATCAATCATTTTTTAGAATGTACAGCACAAAAAAGTGCTGTCGATTAGGACAATCACCTCCCTCGACAGGCTAGCTATGCTGTGCTTGATGCACCCCAGGACACGGCTGGCCCTTTTGGCTGCCAGGGCGCACTGTTGACTCATAATCAACTTGGAATCAATGCAAACCCCCAGATCTCTCCTCAAAGGACACATGCTCCAGCCATCCTGATGGCCCTTCAGTGACCTGTTTGTGTCTGCTGTGTGTCTGCTGTATGATATTCCCAGTTGATGTCTAGGAAGTTAAAATCAAGGGCAGTTGATCTAGAGACATCCCTTAATTCCTTGTAGAATAAATCATCCATGTCGTCATCCTGGCTAAGTGGTCGATAGTAAGACTCCCACAACAACATCCACTTTATTTGCTTTCCCCTTCATCCTTACCCAGAGGCTGTCAACCATGTTGTCGACAACTGTAAGCGCCATACAGTCCAACCCCTCCCGTACATACAGTGCCACCCCCCACCTCACCTGCCCTGCCTACCCCTCCTGAAGAGCCTATAACCATCCATCCCGGCACCCCAGTCACAGGACTCATCCCACCAGGTTTTGCTCATGCCAGTGATGTCGTAGCTCTGGGAGTGGGCCAAAGCTTCTAGCTCCTCTTGCTTATTCCTCATGCTGCGCGCATTAGTATAAAGACATTTCAAATGCACTCCAGTATACTGAGCACATCGTGGACCTCGCTAGCACACTGCCCCTCAAACATTGGCGTGCCGCCCCCAGACTTACCTCTAGCGAGCCTGGTTTTATCCCTTGCCCCCTTCAAATCTAGTTTAAAGCTCTTTCAATGAGCCCTGCGAACTCCTGTGCAAAGATCTTTTTCCCGCTTTGAGACAGATGTACCCCGTCTGTCGCCAGCAGGCCTGGTGTCCTGTAGACCGACCCATGATCAAAAAACCCGAAATTTTGCTGGTGACATCAAGCTTGGAGCCAGGTATTGATCTGCTGGCTCTTCCTGTTTCTTCCCTCATCATTCCCTGCAACTGGAAGGATAGAGGAGAACACTACTTGTGCTCCTGATCCCTTAACCAGCCACCCCAAGGCCCTGAAGTCTCTCTTGTTGCCCTTGGACTTCTCATTGCAACTTCATCACTGCCTACCTGAAAAATCAATAATGGATAATCGAGGGCTATACAGGGTAGGAAGTTTTCTCATCACATCTTTAACCCAGGCCCCAGGGAGGCAGCAGACCTGCCCTTCTCTAAAAGATCAGATTGCAGGTGGTTTTGTTCTGGGTGTTTTTGTTCCACCTTTAGAACACTGGCCTGATCTACAGCACAAGGTGAAAGATGTCTTGGACTGCTGTGAGGGTGCAGATGTGCTTCAGCCCCTCCCTCAATCATGTGGCCCTGTCCCCTGCTTCGCACAGGCACTGTTGCTCAGAAGCCATGCGGTGACATAGTTCAGGGAGGTGATCTTGCTGAAAGCTCATAGAATTAAAGAATAAATCTGGTTGGAAGGGATCTTGGGAATTTGTCTTGTCAGGTGCAACACTGAACTGAGCCGATGTTTGCTTGGGTCTTTGTGCACTCGGCTCTCAAAAACCCCCAAGAACTGATACTCCACAACCTCTCTGGGCAACCTGCTCCATTGCTTGGCTGCCCAGCTCCCTCAGTCTCTCCTCAAAGGACACATGCTCCAGGCATCCTGACGGCCCTTCACTGAACTTGCTCCAGTTTACCTATGTCTTTCTTGCACAGGAAGAACCCAAACCAGACTGTATTACTGCCAGAGGTCCTTCCTGCCCACGTGTAGGACTTTGGATATATCCTTGTTGAATTTAATGAGGTTCCCATCAGCCCATTCAGGTCCCTCTGAATGGCAGTCTTACACTCAGGAATATTGACCCCAGCCCCCAGTTGAAGCCATTCACAAACTTAATGGATTCCTTTCTTACAGCATCAAGGTGCTCACAAATTGGAACTTAAGAAACATAAAAATATGTATTCTGAGTCAGAGTTTACCTAACCCAGTAACCTGTCTCAGATAGAGTTTCAACCTATTTATGGCTTCAGGATTTCCTGAACTAGGCATAGTCGTGATATATTTAGTCGTTCCCAGTATATTTTCCTTCCAGCCTCCATCTGAATTCTGTGACCACTTTTGTCATCCACAACACCTGGCTGCCAGGACTTCTACAGTTAAGTTCCTCTTGTGTGGAAAAAACCACTTTTTCTTGTTTGTTCTGAATCTGCCTTCTGCTAATTTCTTTTGATGTCCCTACTTCTTTATTGGGCACAGAGAGTGAACAGCTACTCCCCAATCACCCTCTCCAGGCCACTCATCATTCTATTATATTATATCCCCCCCTCAGTTGACTGTTTCCCAGTCCATTTCGAGGTCCATTTAATCATACAGAATCTATTCCATACCTTTGATAATGCCAGTCACGCTTCTCTGAACCTGAACTCTACCATACCCTACTTAGCTTGGGAGACAAGATCTACTGACAGGATGTGGGCAAACTATAGCTGCATGTGTAGTAGCGTTCCTTGTTTTACTGTCTATTCCTGAAGAGACAGTGCCAGCGGGCTTCTTTCCTGTGTGTACCACTTCATCCACAAGAGATGTCAGAAGCTCTAGTTGGCAAGTAAAGCGTTTTAGATTCCTTCAGATGAGCTTCGGTCATTCATGTCAGGGAGATATAAGAAGTTCACACTTACCATTGTTCTCTTTGCTATGTGCACTGCGTCAGGAGCTGTCAGCTGCAGCAAATGTGCATCAGCGCCTTTTCTGCCTCGGTTCACAGCCTGAACTCCAAACTTACCCTACCGTCGCTTTTCCTAAGACTCACATAAACTGAGGAGCTGACAGCAGGAGATGGAAACCTCTTAAACTGCTCTCACATGTATCACCGAGACCTGCCTGAACACACGCAATGGGACAGTGTTTTTAAACAGCATCTTTTGGGCTGCTTTGCCAAGTGAGAATAGGACCATGAAGCATTTTGGATACCCTTCCTTAATGCTGTCTTCCATAGTCCAGACCTGCATCTCCACAAAGAGTTGTATGAAAAGCAAGCAGCCTGTGGTCAGTAGTCCAGTTCTGCATTGCTTGGGAAAATCACAAACCTTCAGCGCAGAATTTTAGTACAGAAGTCAGATAAACTGGCTTTCCCACCCCTTCACAGCTGCAGTCATAGCCTGAACTGCAGGCAGCGAACGCTGTTCAGAGGGCAGATGCATAAGCCTTCCGCAGCAGCACGAACAACACAGACACCTGCTTATTAGCACGTTGTTGAGTCATGCTCCCAATTACATGATGGGCTGTTATTTTTCAGCATGGTGCTGTGTTTTTCTTCCGTGATAGGACTTTGGGGTCATAGTATGTCAAAGACATTGTCTTACTGGGTGAGTTAAAACTTACAAGGGTAGGTCTCTATCCTATTATCAGCATTTCACAAACTCAAAATAAAGCTAGTGCTGTGTCAGCAGATTAGCTCTGGATCTAAAAGGGGTCATTTCTTAAATTACAGGGTAGAAAGAGAAAATAAAATTGGTGTCACTGCCTCAGCTGAAAGAAAAAAATTAACTGCTTTTTCCTTTCCTGAAGAAGGCCTCATACTTAGTACATGTCATTTTCTTGGTCATGAACATCAGCATTAGAAAATGAACAGTCCTCTCATTGATGAGAACATTCAACAAGACTACATGATCCATAATATTACACTTTCTTTGTGACAAGAAATAAATGTCCCTCATAATTTTTTCCACATTCCATCAAACACAAATTAGGAGTGTGACTATCAGTAAAGGTTTTTGATAATGATAAATCCATCTGACAAGTTTATGCAACATTTTTTCCCCAATATTGCTCAAAAAGATCCCTTGGCTATTAAAAAAACTCTATTTTTTTGTTTGCTTGTTTTACTAATATATACTAATAGTCCACACAATATATACTAAAAGAAACAGGGAAAATATGAGATAAGAATTTCCCTGACTGTTTAGATTGAATTATTCTGCAAAACAGAAAAGCTTTCATTGTTCTGTGGAACAGAAGTGGAAAGCTAAAACATGCCTTTTTAAGCATCAGTCAAAGGAGGAAAACAAACAAGCCACTGTTGGCAATCTCAGGAGGCATTCTGCTTGTGGAGAAGTAATGAGTCTAGAATGCCTCTGAGACTACTGAGGCATGACTCCTCTATCTTATTTACAACAGTTCAACACAAACTACTGCCAGCACGTGTGTCAGATTACTATGTGGTACGAAAAATGGCAGCGTCAGAGTTTCCTTTCACTACCATGGCCCCAATTTTGAGCTATATTAGCACCACTTTCAGCTGGTTTCCTGGCCTGTAATACTAATGTGTGTCATCAAAATTCAGTTCTAACCAGCTGGAGGTGGCTATTCCTGGGCTCAAAGACATCTTCCTGGTGCTAACTGGTCAGGAACAATTTTGCTGACTTTTATACCAACTAGGATAGGAGAATGGAAAAGGCATTTAGGGGCAATGTATGGCATAGGGAAGGGACAAAAACTGTCAATTGCATAAACTAGGATTCCTGAGATCATGCTACCATACACCTCTTTTTCGTAAGAAAATTGTTTTCTAGACAAAGGTAACAAAGATCAAATCTATGTTGCTTTAATAAACCATTTGATATATGTTAAGTTATTACTGCATATGAAGAAGAAGGAGGTTTATTCAAGAAGTCCTAAGTGGGGAAGGTAGATAGGGATAAGACGGGTCACAGCAGAGGGAGAACTAAAGAAGATTCTAATGGAGATCCTGAATGAGCAGTTAAGACCCAGTCGTAGCTCCAGTTAAATCTTAGATCCAGTTAAGATCCCATCTTACTTACTATTCTAATTATAAGCTTGGAAATAAAGAAAGTGTGTGCTAATGAAATTTGCAGATGGCCTGAACAGAGGCTTTATTAAAACAGAGGTGGACCGGAATATAGAAACAATTGGATGAGCTCACATATTGGAATGCAATGAAATTAAAAACTAATAAACAAGCAGCTACAATGTCAGAGCTCATCAGCTGGAAATATTAGTCTATCGCAGCATAATTATGTGGCTCTGAGAAAAGGCACATATGATCCTAGGGTGGATTATGTAAAGTATATCCAGAAGTCCAGTATTAACATCATGGTACATGGCAGCTGAAACACTGCACAATTCTGTATGCTACTTAAGAAATCGACAATCAAACTGAAACAGGCAGAGACAAGAACTGTTAGGGTTACTGAGAAAATGAGGAGTCTACTTTTTCAGAGGAGACTATGATAGTTCATGTGGACAATCAGAGCTGCTTTCTGGGGCTTCTTCCATGAAGGCAAGATGCAAGTTTGCACCTCCTCCAAGCATTCCTTCCCATCTCTGCATCTGTAATGGTCAAATAGCATCGTAGAGAAGAGAACTCCAAATATGTTTCGGTATACAAGCATTCAAGTGTTAAATACACAGATTGACTGACTGGCATTTATGACTTTAGGGGAAGTAATGCATCCCAACTTTTTATCTGGGACTCATGACTCACACTTGGAAATTTAGGAATGAAGAAAAATGCAAAAGGTTAAAACTGCTGTTTGTCCAAATTGAAAACAGGCCCATAAAACCAACCAACCAAGGAAACAAACAAACAAACACCTCCCAATAAGAAATACACAAAACTGGACTATACTTAATTATAACAAACCTTCTTAATCATTCTAGGAATCTTTCACATGCTTAATGTCAAGTCTTGGGGAGTAATTCATAGCCCACCATCTGAACTCTGTTTCTGAGAAATTAACCTTGTCTCTGTGTTACAGACTTACAAAATACCATCCCAAAGATCCCTTCCAATTTATATCAATCAATTAAGGACTGGCTGAGAGGGAATCTTTTGAATTATCAAAGAAATAATTGAGGATACAGCTCCTTTTTATATTTTACTTAATTTTGGAAAACTACTGCATTGTAGGTTTTTTTAGTTTTTCAGGATTGTTTGGATGCCTGGGAAACGTGTAGGTGTTCATAGGACTATTACTTCTTTGGGACTATTACTTCTTTTTGACTAGGCGGTCAAGTGAAATGTAACTTTCACTGGTGCTTCCTTTTTCAACATAATATATCCTGTAAAACCCCTTCTTCCCAGTGCACCATTCTATAACCTGTATGTCCTAGTAAGTACTGACTGTACAGAAACCACATCAATCTTACCTTTATGCTATATTCCTAGCTTTATAGACACCATGAAATTGCATATCATCAAGCCAAACAAGCCTATTAAGAGGGCACTTACATTAAGTTTACTTCCACCCCATTTGTTGTCATTTTCAGGAGTTCATAATGTCACGAAAGCTAAAACAGCCTGATGTATTCCAACTGGTAAAATAGCAGCTGCAAAAATACATTGCTGCTTTCTGTAAGTACTACAGGACAATAAATGCTAAGGAGGAACTGACAACAAGACAATACTGGCACAAGAACAGACAGCTATTAACTACCACTGGAATTTTGAAGTTTTGTGACCATCTGAGAATGAAGTTCTTGTAAAACTTGAAGTAACTGTGAGGTCAAAACTTCAACAGTTTAAGACAAAACTGTAAATTCATTAGATACTTTCAGCACTGTAGGTATTTGTCTCTGTAATAAAAAAGGTGGGTATCCCAAGTCCAACGCTCCCGTGAGTAGTCCTAGTCTGCTCCAATGAGTTGTATCAGCTTCTTGCAGCCACTACTCTTCATTGTCTTTACCAGTGTAGAATCAGAGCATACAGGTATAATTGTACATTTCAGCATATTTCCCTTTAGAGTCTGTAAAACCTGCAACTGCTTTTCAGTTAAAGGCTCAAACTCAGCCCGTGTTTTTTTTACTGAAGGTCTTCAGCCTTGTATCCTAGATTAAGTATTATGCCTGGACACATATGTACAGACTGATGGATTTTAATTATGCTGAAATTTCCCTCTCTCCGGATTTTACTTTTATAAGAACCGCTGGCTGTAGGATCCTGTTGTTTGTATCAGCTTTGGTCATGTGGATTGAGTTGAATTATCCCACTGACACAGCTGGAAACTATTCACAAAAACATACAGTTTTCATGGATATGGTGAAGATAGTACCACTGTTTTCTTATGGTGGTACTACCTCAGCTGTCTCACATTAGACGGTTTCCTATCCAATACAAACCCAAAGAGATTGTGTGGGTGTGTCCAATTTTGAACTAATGTTATTTACACATGCTTAACAGAATTAGATCTGCTTGCTAATTTCCTCAACACCCCAGTTTCATTATGTGTGTTTCCAAACTCCAATTGAAATCTCACAGCTACTTATTCTACCCATAATCACTAATTTAGAAATGTTTCTGAATCTAAGGAAGCACTAACTCAGTGACTAGACTGCCATTAATTTCAGTGGGGCCAGAGTTTCAGAGATTAAATGCTGCCTTTTCAATGTTATCATTTCTATATCCCCATACACGACAGAGCTCGCACTGAGCAGAAGGTTATCTCCAGCCGCATTGAGAACTGAATCTCTCTGACAGTGCACATTTAAGCCTCCCCTACCACTGCTTCTGGAATTGCCTTCAGACCAATGGTGTTCATAGGCACAGCATTAAGACTAGACTCCCTTTTCGTTGAGTCACAGTTGAGAAGCTTCGTAAAAATACTTCATTACTGCCTAGCAAAGAGCTGTGTAACATACTGACAGAAGTACAAAGGATAACTAAATACATATAAACATATATACATAGATTGATTGGTCACTTTATTCACATAGTGAATACATAGGTGAAAGGAAGTCTGCCACAGATTCAGAGGACGGAGCACCCAAGAGCTTGTGCTCAACACGTGCCATAGATCTACAGTCATATTAATGCCCTGGAAATTAAACAAACTGCACGAATGCTAAAATATTATATACTAGATTAAGATATCTTAAATAGCATTGGTATAGCCATCTGCTTGGTAGACTCCTAGGGGTCAAGATTTAAATTTTGAGCTTGACCATAAAAATAAGAATGGGCATAACGTACCACAACAAAGCTTTTTTAGGTCAGCACTGTCTCTCCAGTGGGAGATGACTGAAGAAAGAACGAAAGGAAAGAAAAACCCAAAGCGTTCACTATATATTCTCAGAGCAGCAATCTGCAATTCAGGGCTTTACTGAGGTAAAGGTGGTTTTGTACATTTTTGATAGTCCTAAGATGGATTTCACGAATTTGCTGAATTTGCTTCTAGAAACCACGTGGTTTGCCAGCACCCTGAACACACTTCCACAGCCTGATGAGGCGCAATGTGGTAACATCTCTTCCGACAAGACCCCATCTGCTGTTTCATTTGACGCCCGCTAGTTCTCTTTGGGAACGCACCGCTCCGTGTTCACCTTCTCCACACGCTCATGATTTTAGAGACCTCTACTACATCTGCCCTCCGTCATTCCTTTTCCAGGCTGACGAGTCCTTGTCTAAATAGCTACTTCTCATATGGAAATCATGCAGCATCCTTGTTTTGCATCTCTATTGTTTTTCCATTTCTCCTGTGTTATTTTTCAGACAAAGAAATGAGGATTGCACGTTGAAGATTTCAGAACAGCACTGATCTATACAACTATATAGCCCGTGCTTCTGAACTGTGTGAGTTGCATAACAGAGCTATGCAGCATCATTTTCCTTTAAAGAAGATGTGCTCCTTCTTTCTCATTGTAAATCTCCTTATACTCACTAATTCCATTATTTTATTATAAATTTTATCAGTTTCTCCTGGAGAAGACATCAGGTTTTCTCTCTCTTACTTCCCTCTGGTATCACATTTGCTATACTCCAGCCTTCTAGCACCAAAGCCATTTCAAGTAAGGGTGAGCTTACTGTAATTAATAGTACAGTTGCTCTCAAGTAATTTTCGATGCTTTGGTAAATACCACCTGGCCGTGCCCATTTACTAATCCCTGTCTTGTTGGCTTTCTCTGTTTTTTTTTTCACTTCAGTTTTGTGTATTTTTGATAGACCTAAGATGGATTTCACGAATTTGCTCAATTTGCTTCACACACTGCAGATTGAGCCACCAGACAGATCAGAGGACACTGGTTCTCTAACGCACCTTCCTACACAGTAGAATTCTTCAGAGAAGCCTCCTGAGGACTCCTCATGGTGAACATAGTCACAGAAAATTCACTTATCGTTGGACTTTTCAAAACACTGTTTTCAGCAGCGTTCGGCTGTCCCGAGACTCCCCCAGCAGCACGCCTGGCTGGAGCTGGCTGCACAGAGCACACGTCTTTCTAAGGACTTCAGACGCCAGAACTACTTCGCATCCTTGACTTCCGCAGCCACCGCACCGACGACGCTCGAACGCCACCCCTCACACCTCCCGCCAGGCCCTGCCCGCAGGCTC